>NC_044996.1:75439250-75565105 GCF_008728515.1 Papio anubis | reverse complement strand
CATGATTGTATATTTAGAAAACCCGTTTAGAAATGTCTAGAAATGTCCGCGAGCTAGGACCTGGAATGGAGGCCTCAGGACTCGGCCCAGTGCCCTATCCTACCGTGGCTGTGCTGGTATCCAAGAGGCAAGGCAAATTCCTCTTTACTCTTCACTTTCCTCTCCTTAAGCAGAAGGAAGAAGTCATTTTCACATTGCTGCCAGCGGTGCAGCCTGGGGTTGGGGAGGGGTGCGGCAAGCACTCCCTTAGCCACCCCGGCTTGTGTCTCTACCTTAGTCCTCCGTCTCTGAGCCCAGCTCAGCACTAGGAGTTGCACAGGTAGTGCAGTCCTTGTGTCCTAGACTGCCTTTCAAGTTTAACCTAGGACCCTTTGTCCTGTGGTGGCAAGGCTTGCTGAGAAACTCAAGTTCTGACCGCTGGGATGGGCAATTCTCCTCTGGCTAGGGCTGGTCCAAATGCTGCCTCCATGCACCAGCACTGGCGGAGCCCAGCAAGGCTTTGCTCTCCGCTATGACAGGGTAGCACTGAGTTCAGTGTGAAGTCCCCCAGTCTCTGGCTCTCCCTCCCTCAAGTGTATAGGCTCTCCAACCCGGAACACCGATCCTGGCAAAACAGTTATTTAAAAGTGAAGGAGAACATGGCCTCTGCTGGGAGGGGTGGCATCTGCGAATCATGACCCTCTCTCTAACTCTCTTCAATGCCTCTTTCAGCTGTATAAAGTTAAAACCAGGCATTGTGATTGCTCACCTGATTTTTGGTTGTTGTGATCGTGCTTTTCTGTGTGCAGATAGTTGTTAAAATCTGGTGTTCCTGCAGGAAGTGTTGAGAGGGGAGGACGTCGGGGGCAGAGGGACGCGGGGGGGAGGGGGGGACGGGGGCAGGGCAGCGAACGGTGTAAGCTTCTATTCCGCCATCTTGCTCCACCCTGTGTAGCTTATTTTTGTTCCTCCTTTTCTCTCCTACTGCCTTACTTTGGTTCATTGATACTTTTCTAGTGATATGCTTTGAATCCCTTCTCATTTTCTTTGTGTATACTCTATAGATACGTTCTTTGCCATTACCACAGCAATTACATGAAACGTATTAAATTCATAGCATTCCATTTTACACAAATAACAATGAACTTAAATGGCATAGAAAAACTCTACCACTTTACAGCTCCATACCCACCCTACCCCCATTTATGTTGTTGAGTCACAAATTACATCTTTGTGTATTTTATACCCATTCACATAGATTTATAGCTATGGTTTATGTTTTTTTGTCATTTAAATTCCTTGCACCAAAATTTCAATGTTATAGGTTACTATATGTTTCTATGTATTTACCTTGGCTGGAGAGATTCCTATTTTCGTAAGGCTTTATGTTGCCATCTATGGCCCTTTCCTTTTAACTTGAAGGACTCCCTTTAGCATCTCCTACAGAGCATGTCTAGCAGTAATGACTCCCTCAGCTTTGGTTTATCTGGGAATGTCATAATTTCTCCTTCACTTTTAAAGAACTGTTTTGCCAGAGTCAGTGTTCTGGGTTGACAGTTTTCTTTCTTTTATTCTTTACAGAAATCGACTTTTATTTGTTGTACTAAAGTCTGTTTAACTTTTGATACAAAGTAACATTTTAGTACAGAAAATTCCAGTCTGTCAGCTCAGTACCTGTTTGTGCATACTGTACCATCCCAATCCCCCTCTGCCTACAACTTAGAAAACAGCCCCTGCCCCCAGCGGGTCTGTGAGTTAATACCTCACGAATAGTCTACAGTTTTTCATAGTTGTCTGAGCTAGAAAACTTGTACCTGTAAAACAAAAGACAGCATTGAGGACTGAAACTTGTCTCTTTTTTGAACAACTGTGCAAGAAAATATAGCCCTTTTTTAAAAACGTCGGTTATGGCTAAACTATAATCTAGTGTCTAGAATTACAAAAAATAAAATGAAATCAAAGATTTCTCGCTAGTAAAATGAAATGTTAGGAACAGTATTAAAATATAGGCCCTACCCCCAATGACACATGGAGCCCAGTACAGTACCTATTGTTAACAGGACACACAGCTTAAGGCGGAACTACATCAAATCTTCAGCCAGACATATATATTCAGCCTCAGAAGCGAAAGAAGAAGAAGAAGAAAAAAACCCACCAAACAAAGACACCCATATGGAGTAGCAGTAAGTTTCATGCCGTGAATGCTGTAACCAAGATTAAAAAGATCTCAGTTTTTCTTTTTAGAGTTTTGATAGTGACAACACTAACCATTATGCTTCCCCTGAAAGCTGTCAATTCAAAGTCAGAAACATGAATGTCTTCACATCAAAAAGAACTGATATACCTGCTACCCTCTATAAAGTTTAAGAATTACCCTGTGAACATTGCACTGATGAAGGCTGCCACGACTTACAGAGCCTAAGGAGAATCCAATGTCGTGCATCCACACAGCTGAGTCAGCAATTTCCTTTCCTTTCCTTTCCTTTCCTTTCCTTTCCTTTCCTTTCCTTTTGTTTTCTGTTCTGTTCTGTTCTCTTCTCTTCTCTTCTCATTTCCTTCCTTCCTGTTTTTCCTTGCTTGCTTCTTTCTTTCTTTCTTCTTATCTTTTTTTAATGTCAACACTTTGATTATATCATCCTACTTGCTTCTGGTCTGCAAAGTTTCTTTGCAGAAATCCATTTATAATACTATGAAAGCAGCCTCGTATGTGACCAAATGTCTCCTGTTGCTGTTGAGATTCTCTCTTTATCTGTCTTTAGGCAGTTTGCATATAATGTGTGGTTCTCTTTGGATTTAACCTTGGTGGGATTTTTTTGAGCTTCTTGGATCTGTGTGTCCATTTTTTTTTTTTCCCCACAGATTTAAGAAGTTTTCAGCCATTACTTCTTTGAATGAGCTCTCTCTCTTTCTCTCTTCTCCTACTGAGATTACCATAATGCATATACTAGTTTGCTTGATGGTGTCCCATAAGTCCCCTAGTCTATCTTCACTTTTCTTCATTCTTTTATTCTTTTGCTCATCTGACATGATGATTTCAAATGACCTGCCTCCAAGCTTGATAATTCTTCTGCCTTATCAAGTGGTCTGTTGAATACCTCCAGTGAATTTTGCAGTTAAATTATTGTATTATGTTTTCATCTCTAGAATCTGCGTGGTTCTTTGTTATAGTGTTAATTTCTTTGTCAATATTCTCATTTTGTTCATGCTTCATTTTCCCAGTTTCATTTAGTTGTCTCTCTGTGTTCTATTTTAGCTCATTGAACATCTTCATGACAATTACTTTAAATTCTTTGTCAGGCAGTATCGGGAGAACCTGCTCCCAATGTTTAACATGGGTTTTTTTCTATTTCCTAAGTGTCTCGGCTGGGTTGAGAAATAAAGGGAAAGAGCACAAGAGAGGGAAATTTAAAGCTGGGTGTCTGGGGCAGACATCACATGTTGGCAGGATCCGTGATGTTCCCCGAGCCGTAAAACCAGCAAGTTTTTATTAGCGATTTTCAAAAGGGGAGGGAGTGCACGAATAAGATGTGGGTCACAGACATCACATACTTCACAAGGTAATAAAATATCACAAAGCAAATGGAGGCAGGGCGAGATCACAGGACCACCGGATGAGGTGAAATTAAAATTGCTAATGAAGTTTCGGACGCGCATTGTCATTGATAACATCTTATCAGGAAACAGGGTTTGAGAGCAGATAACCTGTCTGACCAAAATTTATTAGGTGGGAATTTTTTCATCCTAATAAGGCTGGGAGCACTATCGGAGACCGGGGCTTATTTCGTCCCTTCGGCTTCGACCATAAAAGACGGGATGCCTTTAAAAGGGGCCGTCTATAAGCCTACCTTCAGGGCGCATTCTCTTTCTCAGGGATGTTCCTTGCTGAGAAAAAGAATTCAGCAATATTTCTCCTATTTGCTTATGAAAGAAGAGGAATATAGCTCTGTTCCGTCCGGCTCACCGGTGGCCAGTTCAAAGTTACCTCTCTTGTTCCCTGAATATTGCTGTTATCCTGTTCTTTTTTTTAAGATGCCCAGATTTCATATTCAAACACACATGCTCTACAAACAATTTGTGCAGTTGACACAATAGCACAGGGTCCTGAGGCGACATTCATCTTCCTCAACTTACAAAGAAGATGACAGGATTAAGAGATTAAAGTAAAGACAGGCATAGGAAATCACAAGGATATTCATTGGGGAAGTGATAAGGGTCCATGAAATCTTCACAATTTATGTTCAGAGATTACAGTAAAGACAGGTGTAAGAAATTACAAAAGTATTAATTTGGGGAACTAATACATGTCCATGAAATCTTCACAGTTTATGTTCTTCTGCCGTGGCTTCAGCCGGTCCCTCCGTTCGGGGTCCCTGACTTCCTGCAACAAGGCAGCTCTTAGGTCTACATTTCTTTAGGGCTGGCTCCTGGAGTGTTGTTTTGCTCCAGTGACTGGGCCATCACCAGTTGATTTGTATGTCTTGAAATCTTTTGTTGGGATTTGGGCATTTGAAGAAACAATCACCTCTCCCAGTCTTTGCATACCAGCTTGGTGCACAGGAAGACCTTCGCCAATTGGCTGGAGGTTCTAGGACCTCTCAAACCTTTTGTAATGTCTTGTTGCCCCTGGCGTCTACCTACACAACTGCAGCTCTTACCTGCTGTGCACTTTTGTTTTCAGGAGCTTCCAGAATCTATCTTGGGTTGCTTCAGCCTCCCAAGTCAGGCAAGACAGAAAGTAGTCCCTCAAATAGCCCCCAAACAAGCCAGAACGTTGTATGCATGGTCCACTCTCTTGTTTTTATCCCAAGGGAGGGGCCCAGAATTCATGATTTTATTTTTGTCGTAGTGTTCCACACTACACCATGTAGAGGGAGGGGCACAAGGGGTATGCTGAATGCTGGGATTTTTCCTACCCTTGTCACTGGAATCCCTTCTTGGTTTTACAAGGGCCAATGTGCTGTAGCTTGTCCAGTGATCTCTACAATTCTCACAGAGGTACTTAGATTTATATAATGTTGTTAACCTAATGTCTCTATCAGGGAAGGAGGGCCTGTAGCTTTCTTGACTGCTGTCATGCTGATATCACTCCCATGGGGCAACTTTTTAACAAGTGGTATTGGAAAAATGGGATCTCTTCCTCACACCATACACTAGGATACATTTCAAGTGGACCGGAGTTTACAGTGTGACAGGAGACAATCTTCTCTACATTTAGAGTGGGAAATCTTTCCTAGCTATGTCTAAAAACCCAAAAGGTATAAGGCAAAATGTTGATAAAGTTTATTAAGGAAACATAAACTGCTTTTGCATGGCAAACAATGAAACAAAACACTATCAATGAGGTAAAACGATTCATGACAAACAGGAAAAATGATTTACGACTTATATCAGAAAAGGTAAATGTCCTAATATGTCCCTAAGATACAAAGAACTTTTCTTGGAAAGGAGAAAATGCCAAGGCCCCTATACTAACTGGGCCAAAACTGTAAACTAAAAGTCCATAAGAATAAAGAAAACAGGAATTTTTCTTAACCATATGGAAAAGATGTGCGACCTTGCACATATGAAGGGAAATGCAAGTTAACATATGCACTAATATGTCATTTATCTCCTATCAGATGGGCGAATTCAAAAATCTGGCAATACTACTGGTGAGATGCTGGGAAAACTTTCTCTCTCCGATATTGATGGGGAAAAGGCAAACGGTCCATCCTTCTTGAAGAGGTATTTGACAGTAATGAGCAAGACACCCTGTGTTTTCACCTTTTAAGCAGCAATGGTACATCTAGGGATCAATCCCAAAGACGTAGTGATATAAAAATTGCTAAAGATTATGTCAGGAGCCTATCCATTGCAGCCATATTTAAAATAATAGCAAGAGCCAGGTGCGGTGGCTCACGCCTGTAATCCCAGCACTTTGGGAGGCCGAGGTGGGTGGATCACCTGAGGTCAGGAGTTTGAGACCAGCCTGGCTAACATGGTGAAACCCCGTTTCTACTAAAAGAAAAAATAAAATAAAATAATAGCAAGAATAGAAACAACCAGAGTGTCCATCAATAGAAGACCAGTTGACCACACCATGGTAGGTCCACACAATGGGGTACCCTCTAGCGGTTGAGAGGAGTGAGGGATGTCTCCAGGGAGGATTGTGGAGTGATCCCAAGGATTTCTTTATTTTCTGAGGTGGAGTCTCGCTCTGTTGCCCAGGCTGGAGAGCAGTGATGCGATCTTAGCTCGCTGCGGCCTCCGCCTCCCAGGTTCAAGCAATTCTCCTGCCTCAGCCTCCTGAGTAGCTGGGATTACAGGCGCCCACTACCACGCCTGACTAATTTTTGTATTTTTAGTAGAGACAGGGTGTTAAACCATGTTGGCCAGACTGGTCTCAAACTCCTGACCTCAAGTGATCCACCTGCCTCGGCCTCCCAAAATGTTGGGATTACAGGCGTGAGCCACCACGCCGGCCTCAAGGATTTCTCTTTTTTCACTTTTAGTAACTTTGTTTATTCATGTGTCTTTAACCACTTCAGTACATGCATTACATTGTAGCTACCACATCTACTCACTGAAATAACACAGTTCTCAACATGGGGAACAAGTGGCATTTATAGAAACTTTTCTTATATGTGTGACTTTAAATGCTTCACAAGATGCATAATAGTGTGGTCAGTACATCCATTCACTGAAATAACACTGTTCTCAGCTTGGCGATCAAGTGGCCTCAAGGATATGTTTTTAAGTTTTTTAAAAAGGCAAGGTGGAGAAGTTTATGTGTTAATAGCTTATGCAGCATTTATCTAAGCAGGAGGAGGGAGTGTAGTGAACGTCAGTCTCTCTAAAGAGAGAGAGAGAGATACAGATCCCATGGCCAGGCAATACCAGTTGCCCCCGTTTCTTTAGCCTTTAAGAAATCTGTTGACAAAATAGAAAAGAGAAATCTGTTGAATATAACCCTGTATGGATGGGTTTTGCTAATTCTGAGATCCCTACCACTCACCTCTACCCGACTTTGGCCCCCTCCAAGAATGCACATCCACACATAAATGGGAATTCCGCTCAATATCTGTCCCAGATCTTTCCATTTTTAACTTTAAAAATAGCACTTTCCCACACATTTTAGGCTGTTCTTGGTCAGAAACCAGCAGTAGCAGCCCTTTATGGCCCTGCGGTGTTAGTGGAACCTACTTTGGAAAAGCCGTCTTTCTGGGCAAGGGTTGAAAGTGGCAGAGTGCTGGAGCTGGCTCTTACCGGAACATCAGAGCCAACCATAAGATTTTCAAGAATTTTGTGAGCCAGTTGTTAAATACAGCCATTATTAAAAACTACATTATATAAACTAACAATCAGATCAATTATATTGAAAACAAACATAATATATGCTAAAAAAATATCAATCCCTAATTATTTTTCTACTTTGTACTGTTATCTGTGTTCTCATGGTTATTTACATTTATGGTATCTGAATGGTAAAAATATATCTCTTCCCAACTCTACATTCACTGATATCACTTTGAGATCTTGCATTCAGCAAGTACAACAACCCAGGGCATTTCCCCCAACCTTCCTTCCCCCTGAGAGCCAGTTGCTAAACCTGTACCTGCACACTAATGTTTGAAATTGATCCACTCTACAGAAGCTCTGATGTGATGGGTATGCTCAGATCTAACCAATGCTGTTACGTGACATACACGAGTCAAGACATAACTCACAGTGCTCTATACAGTGATGTTTTAAATCTATGAACTGGGGTAGTACACAGCAAAGGGAAGAACATGAAAAAGGTTTGATATTTAACATTCACAAAGATGTCCTTAGATGCAAAAAATACACCGTCATGAGACTTTTGAAAAAGTCTGTGTGTGTATGGGTGGAGGGGGGGCATCAGGAAAATAAAAGGGCACAGGGAAAAGGGCCTCACTCCTTCCCCTGATGCCCATCACTTTATTTCTGTTTTTCCTCCCTCTTCTCATGCCACATCCTTTAACCAAAATATGCCTCCTCTTTTACCCAAGTCAACTGTGGGACTGTGGTGTGCCTAGGACACAATTTCATAGCAGGATCTTAGTCCTCTTCCAGGTACCACCGCTTCATTCCTCCAGAAATATGTGGACTTGTTCATCCATCACTACGAAAGGAGGGGCTTGGGGATCATTCGTTCGAGTAACAAATCAGGGAAGGAAGGAAGGTATGAGATGGACTTCAGTCTAGTCTTGCTCCAAGTCTGAGTGACTTTGCACGTTTGTTTCTCTGCCATCAGATCAAGAATATAAGAATCCTGACTTCTCGGGGTCTCAAAAAAGAAAGGACAAGTTGTAACTGGATGTCATCCGAATCAATCGTCTTGGGTAAAGTACTGGGAGGGAAGAAAGGAGGGAGCTAATAGCAAGGAAAAGGGCCCATATCGAGGCATGTCCAGTTGAGCTTTCTTTCTGCCTGGTGGGGGTCTCCAGGTCTTCATTCGTTTAGAATATCAGCAGAGGACTGGGAAACCACTGCAGGTAATAAAGAGCTGATCGATTACTACATATTGTTACCTTGAGTAAGAAATAAAGGGACTATTTTGGAAAAACCCTCTGACTGATGTTTGTTGCTTTGAGTTTTGAGCCTTTTATTCAATGCTTTATTAAAAAATCGAACTATTAGCTGATTCAGGGCCTGGTAAAGACAAGGGAGAGTTCGCTGATCTTTGGCTAAAAATTTCCCCCAAACCACTTTTGCAAGTCACTGTCATTCTTTGAGTGTGTTTCCTCATCGGCAAAATGGCAATAATAATGCTTAACTTGCAAAGTTGCCGTGAGGCTGTATGTGCTTAGTGCGGTGAGCACAAAATAAATAAAAGGTAGTGGTGCTTCCTCATATTTCATGGGTCCTTCAAAAATAGGGTCTGAGTCTAATTCATTTCCCCTGTTTGATTCTTCTTGTCCTGAGTGGCCTCAGTTTCCTCCACTGTAAAATTCACATTGGTCTAGAATAAAACCGGCATTTCCATTGGGCAAAACTGTCCTTCATGGAAGTTTGGTTTGGCCCAGATATAGGGCTTAAAGAAGAAACCCGAGCCAATGCTTACAAGTTGAGTGATTTTATATAGAAATCTAGAATTCCATCTTCTCGTGAAAACCCAGCCAATTTGGCCACCATGAGTCGCTGCATGGCAACAATTGCCTAGAGCCAAGTAGCAGCTGCCCGCTTACGTAGAGCACACACTGTCAGTTTGGCCAGAGCCCATCGGGCCTGCTCTACTCATTTACATGATCTGCTTGATCCTACAGACATTGCCACTTATGACCCTCTGGGCGACTGGAAACAGTCTATGCCAGGCAGAGGGTAGGTACTTAATTGCTCAATGAATAAATACCTTACTCTTTTTCCTCTACCATTTTCTTATCTAGCCATGTTAGGAAATCTCAGTTATCGGATAAGGTGATTCTCACTTGGAAACATGAATTGAACAAATCGATTAGAGTCGGGATAGTCTGGGTTATACTGTGGTAACAAACAACCCGTATATCACAGTGCCTTATAACAACAAGGGTTTATTATTTGTTCACGTACATAAACCTAGACACAAAGTGAAAACATCTTCATGTTTCCACAAGCATGGGTACGCACATGAGTGCACAGGTATGTCAGCAATCACAAGACGAATAAAAACTCTGGCATATGAACCCACACAGAATCCCACTGAGAGACTGATCAACTTAGATTGCACAATCCTGTCTTTACGAAACAGAAAAAGGCCCCGGCATCCAAAAGAGTGAGGGATAGAGGTACAAGAATATCCACCTTCAGTCAAGGAATTGCCCCATATAATAAAAAGCTTATAAAACACCTGAAGGCTTAAAAAAAAAAAAAAAAAAAAAAAGATGTTAAGCGTTTTGGACGTTAACCATTTTGCACATTCAGAAACTGGATACTAAATAGGCAGTGCTCTGTTGAGGCCTCCTCCCCTGGGTTCCTAGCTCAAGAGGGAGATGCATCCCAGATGTCCAATAGGCAGCGAGATGGAGCTGGCTGGCCTGGGGCGGAGAGAGGGGCTGGGAGGCTGGAATCCTTTATCTCCAGCAGGAGCTGTGGACAGAAAGGAAGGGGCCAGAGCCAGGTCACATCCACATCCCCTTCCAGATCTACTCGTTTTATGTGTCCCGCCCAACCAAAGATTTGTCACCTGGCCTGTTGCATAGACCTCTTCCTCTCTGATTTCCCCATCTCCCATCTCGCCTCCCCCAATCCTTCCATCAAATCCACCACAAGTCTTTTTGTCAAGCTCGGGGTCTGTGAAATTGTTCTCCCTAGCTCAGAAAACGTTCCCTGGCTCCTCACTACCCACAGTTGCTGGTCCAGCCTCCTAAGCCTGACCTGTCAGACCTCTGTGATTGGTACCCTCTCCAGCCTCATCCCTTTCTGTTCCAGCAGTCCCTCCAGGGGTGTTTCTTCACTGACACACCATGCTCCATTCACCATTTTGATCTGGGGATGCCTAGCCTTCCCTCCCAGCCTCCCCAGTTGTTTATCCCCCTCGGAGCTCCTCCAGCCCCTCTTCTCTGGGCACATCGTTAAAATTTGACCACAAAACACAGCTTGCCAGGGCATCCAGGCTCCACTTCTAGACTGGATGCTCTCGGAAGGCAGAGACCAGACCTCCTTCCAGACCAAGCCCTTTATCACCTCTGTATGTCCTCCCCAGACCACAGTAGGCCACAGGGGGCTGAGCATAGACCCTGGGCTGAAAGTCAAGAGGGCCGGTTCTTCCACTTGATATGCTGCATGCATATCAGAGAGGGCAAGTCCCTGCCACTCTCAGGGCCTGAACTTCCTTCTTTCTTGACATCAGGGCACTGAACGCTTGCTGTTGCGCACAAAGCTCGATAAACCGAAGATTCAGTAAACAGCACTCAACTACCATCTCGGGAGTCATACTGAGGAGCTTGGGTGCCTGGCCCCAAGGAAATTCAACTTACTGACTCTGATTTTTCAGCTAGAACCTGCTTACCACAACGACCCCCATTCCCCAGCTATTCCCACCCTGTGTTCTCCTTTCAGGGAGCAGGCTACCTGGTGGGTTGCAAGGCTGGTGCAGGGAGATGGAGTCAGGAGGGGCTTGGGCAGAGTTTCTCAGAGTCAGCAGAGCCTCAGCGGCCTCCAGTTTCCGCTGCCACTCTGAGTGGGCAGAAACCAAAGCCTGGTCAGAGACTTTGGGGACCTGCAAAGGAAAGTGCGTGAGAGAATAGGCACTGGGAAACTACACCTCTTCCCAATACGACAAGTGCCCCTTCAGCCCCGTGTTCCCTCAACCTCCTCCCCCACCCCCACCAAGGCCTTCTGCTCTTCCCATCCACTAAACTCCATCCCTCCCAGGGTTCTGGACCCCACTACTTTCCCAGGACCTGTGGCTGCAGTAGAAGAGGGTCAAGGGTGGCACAGGGCTGGAGGATCAGAGTTGAGCATCTAGAAACAAGGAAAGGAGAGGCCAGGGGATTAAATCCACTGGTGGACACATACTATCAGTAGACACAAAGAGGGGCAGGATTTTGCAATATCTGGATGTGTGAATCCCCATGCCTGCTGGACCATTAGTCATTGTGGCTGGGACAAGTCCCTTCTCCTGCTTGGCCAGGTTTCTTTTCCATACCTCTTTTTCCTGACAGGGACGCTTATTCCTACCAGCTCTTTCCTTCCCAGGGCAATGGTGAAAATCATGGGAAATTACAGGTGTCCGTGTTTTAATTTGCAAAGCACCTGGAGAGATGTGATTACTGTCCCTGTTCAGGGACTGGTTCTCACTTCCATATTGCCCAGTCCCCATGGGTCTTGAAGGACAAGCATGGCTCGTCTCCAGGAAGCTTTCTCTAATGGCCTCTGGACTTTGCCCTGGGCCTCTGTGGCCCTCACCAGCGTGGACCCCACCTTTCAGCAGGACCTTCTATCCCATCCACCTGTTTCATGTGGAATAACAACCCCCATTTGTTGAAGCCCTACTATGTGGCAGGCCTTGTGCCAGTTCTCTTTTCAATGCTATGGGTATAGAATATTGTCCTCAGTATATCCATAGGGAAATGGAGGTTCAGACACATAAAGTCACTTGTCCCAAGTCTCACAAATAGAAAATAGCAAAGCTAGGAGAGCCCTGTCCTCGCCCGTTAGTATTACATGCTGCCTTGTCCTCCTCCTTCTTCTCCTCCTCCTTTTCTTCCTCCTCCTCCTCCTCCTCTTACTCCTCCCCCCCCCTCCACTTCCTCCTCCTCCTCCTCCTCCTCCCGCTCTTCCCCTTCCATCTCCCACGGCATCAAGCACAAGGTTAGGCACACAAGACACAACCTGCTCCATGGTCCTCACTCTACTCACATGCTGGGCAGGGCAGGGGGCCTGTGGGGATCTCCAGAAGGAGAAACCAGTTGCTGCTCCAAGGTCACTGGAGTACGAGGCAGAGACAAAGATTCTGGGGCCTGGCCAAGCAGCAGAGCCCCTTGGGAGCTCCCCTGCAGGGGCAGAGAGCACAGGTTGCAGTCAGGTACCAGGCCGGCCATGGAGAGAGGAGGTGTGGACATCTTTTGGGATGAGGATAGGAGCCTAGAATGTCAGAGCTCTGAAGACCTTGAAGACCAGCCAGTCTTACCTTTCATTTTGCAACTGGGGAAATTGAGGCCCAGGGAGGAGAAGTGATTTTTCCCAAGGTCACATGGTGAGCTGGTGATAGGATTGGAGATGAAACCCATATCCTTGGGACACAGTGAAAGATGTCTGGACAGTGGCTGGGTGGGAGCCTGCCCGACTGGTCACCGACTCTCCTTACCTCCTCGGAGGCTGTGAAGATGTGGGTCTCGGGCTGCAGCATGTTGTTCTCCTTCCCAGCTGTGAAAGACCAGGAACAGCTTTGATGAGTTTTTCCCCCAACCCCACCCCACTTCACCCCACATCCAGTCTCAGGTCTCATCTCACCGAGGAGCTCTTCAGTTCCCTTGTCCCCCAGCTCTCTCCTTCCTGCAAACACTCGGTAGATAACATTGATGACATTTTGCACCTGGGCAAACTAAGGTCCGGGGAGCAACTTGCCCCAGGTCACACTGCAATTCTGTGACAGGACTGGCGACAGAACTACTCATGCTTCCTCCACCCAAACTCTGGCTCCCTCCCTGGCCAGAAACACTCACTGAGGACTCCCGCTCTGATGGTCAAATTCCTGACACGGATGGGAGCTTTGGGAGGGGCAGCCATACTCCTTATTGGTCCTTGAGCCAGGTGTCTCTTTGGCCGTGCCCGCTGCTCCCTCTTCAAGGCACTCACAGCAGGCAAGACCCTGAGGTGTTCTCTGAAGTAAAGGATTGCGGGGCTAAGGTTAGTCCCATTTAGAGAAGGTCTGGGCCCTCCCCATCTCAGACACCATACTCATGAGAAGAGGGCACAATTGTGACACTCGCAGGCCTGGAAGAGGCAGAAATGCTTGTGGCCGCTGATTTGGGCAGTAATACCATGGTCGTGGCAGCGGTCACAGCAACCTATAGCTCTTCTGGGGCCAAGCTGAGTCCCCCATGGGGCTCCAGTCTCACGCTGTGCATTCAGAGTCAGAGGGGCAGCAGGGTGCAGCAGGTATTTATTTGGGATCCATGCTTCTAGGGTCAGGAGTGGAGGTCAGAATGGCCACATGATCCCCTACCCCCAGCGTACTTCCTCTGCCCTTGGAAAACCCTATCTGAGGTGGCTGAATGCTCCTTCTCCATCCTTCTCACCGCTGGAATCGGATTGCCTTCCCTCCCCTTCTTCTCCCACGGTTTTCACCAGCCTTCACTGCGACCTCCTTGCTCATGTTGCCTCCTTCACAGAAGCCCCAATCACACATAGCCCCTTCCCGAGAAACTCTTGGCAAGGATCCCATACCCATTCAATGCAGTCATTATTCTCCTTGCTTACCATCACTTCACCACAGACCCCACTTTCAGGCATGCACATGCACTCCCGTGCCCTCTTCCACCATTACTACACCCCCTTCTTGTGTATCATCCTGCACTCTGCCAAACCCAGGTATTATTCCTGGCATCCACTTCAACAATTCTCTTCCGAACCTCCTGCATTCATTCACTCCCCACAAAGGATTTTGTGCCCCCAGCACTCAATTCCATTGTCAGTCTCTTCTATGCCCTATATTCAATTTTCCCCTCACATTTCGTGCTGATTCATGCTGATTTTTTTTCTTGTACCCCACCTTACACTTAATTATTCCCTTGCTCCCCCTTTGAACTGATTTCCCTGTTGTATCCCATGAAATCGTATTGTTCTCCTGGATCCCTGGCCCTCTTTCAATTATTAATTTCATTCATCCCTTCATTCATGCATCCCCTTGATTCTTCTTCTTTTTTTTTTTTTTTTTTTTTTTCTTTTTTCTTTTGAGACGGAGTTTCGCTCTTGTTACCCAGGCTGGAGTGCAATGGCGTGATCTCGGCTCACTGCAACCTCTGCCTCCCGGGTTCGAGTGATTCTCCTGCCTCATCCTCCCGAGTAGCTGGGATTACAGGTGCCTGCCACCACGCCTGGCTAATTTTTTGTAATTTTTAATAGAGACGGGGTTTCACCATGTTGGCCAGGCTGATCCACCCGCCTCGGCCTCCCTGGGTGCTGGGATTACAGGCATGAGCCACCGGGCCCGGCCGATTCTCTTGATTCTTCATTCAGCAGGTACCTGTTGAGCCTCCTATGAAGTGTCAGGTTCTGATCTAGCCAATAGGGAACTCCTCAGTGCGGTAGTGTTTCTCTTGGACTGACACACCTTTTCGGCTTTCATGCAAACCCACACATTCCCTCCATAGTCTCCCCCAACTCTTCCATATTCCTCTCCACACTTGAACAATTTTTCTGGAGCACACCATCTCCCCCCACCCCCACCCCACCCCACACCACACACACAGTCCCACCACCCTGGAGTGCACCACTTCCTCAGGAAGCCCAATCATCCACTCCCTCCCGGACCTCTGAATCAAAAGTAGTCCCATGAGCCCTGCCTCACTGGCCAAAGGCCGGGGCTCAGGGGGCTGGAGCAAGGGGTCCTCCCAAAAGGGATTCCGGGACAGCTGAGGGCGCGATGGGACATCAGGAGCAGATGGGAGTTCCCTGCTGAGGTAGCAGAGAGGGGAAGGTAGCAGAGTTGGGAATCTGGCTCAGGAGGGTGGGAGGAAATAAGAGGCGTGGAGAACGAGGGCCTAATTCTCATGTCAACCTGTGGTTGCCCCAGCCTCCAGCAAGTCAGAACCAGTCAGAAGGTCTGAGGGAAGATCCAGCTTCCGCTTCCCTTCCCGCCCTTGCCACAAAGGCCAGTGAGCTCTTGCGCTGCCTTCAACCTCCCGCCGCTGTGGCTGGCGACCAATGAACTTCGAGATCTCTTGAGGCTCACGTTCTGAGGTCACGCCCCCTTCACCTCCACGTAGCTTCTCCTGCTCCCTGTACTAGGTCAGTCAAGAAATCCTGAAGTGATCGTTGAGCTCTATACTCCCCAAAGCTTGTTTCCCAGATTGGTCTCCCTTTGGGTGTGAAATATTTTGTGTGCATGCATTTTTAACTCACGTACTTGGTATTTTGTAATTTACCTTTTAAAAATTCAGCATGTGATTAAAGATCGATCCATATTTCTGCGCCGCGGATTCCCAATCAGTGGTGACTTTGCAACCCCCAGGGAACGATGCTTGGAAACACTTTCGTCCGTATTTGTCTCTGTTTATGAACTCCCTGTAATGTTCCACAGATAAATGTGTCTATTCCTGTGCCACTACTAAATTGTCCTAAATTTTTTCACTTCATGATACATCTTGACATCGGCTAGGGCAAGTTCCTGCATGGTATTCATCATCTCCAAACACGTCTTTGCTATTTTTTGCCTTTTTGTCCCTCCGCATGAATTAGTGTGCAATGTCAAGTCTCCCCAGACTCAGTTGTAACAGATTTGGATTGCATTTTCACTGAATCTGTGGATCAGTTAGGGGAGAATCCACTATCTGCAGAATACTCAGCCTTCCTATTCACCAACTTGGGATGTCTCCACTTATGTGGGCCCTTAATGTTTTAATCTTTCAGTTCAGTTTTTAGTTTTATCTTTTGGATATTTAGATCTTGCACATCATTCATTGTATTTATTCCAAGATACTGTAGATCGTTGCTGTGCTTGCACTTGATGTCTGTTTAAAAGGACAATTTCCATTTGGATCTAATTTACAGAAACGACTTTAACTTTTAAAAACGTGACTTGATCTTAAAGTCAGTCAACATGCTAAACTCTGTAGTAGGCGTTCTGGGATTATCTGTGAGTTTATGCATAGTAGAAATAGAATTGAAGTTATGGGGTTTTTTTGTTTGCGATTTTTGTTTTTTGGTTGGTTGTTTGGTTGTGTTTTAACTGCGCTGGCTAGGAAATCTAGTACAAGATCTAATAGCGACAGCAAAATTGGGCTTCTTTGGGTTGTTCCGGATTTTAAAAGGAATGCTGCCAGCATTTCCATATTAGTATTGTTTCCTTGTGTTTTCCTTACCTTTTCCTTTCATTTCCTTTTCTTTCCTTTCCCTTCCCTTCCTTTCCCTTCCTTTCCCTTCCTTTCTTCCCTTTCCTCCTTCCTTCCTTCCTTTCTTCTTCCTGTCTCCCTACACCACGCCACCCCCACCCCCGCATGTCTTACGCCTTTTGTCCTCCTTCATAAATTAGCATGCAATTTCAAGTTTCCCGAAAATTCGGTTGTAACCGATTTGGATTGCATTTTCACTGAATCTGTGGATCAGTTATGGGAGAATCCACTATCTCTAGAGTACCTGGCCTAAGTAACTTCCAGGTTTTTTCCAAAACCTTCAGCAAAGTTTATCTTATAATTCAAACGGTTAAAAAATCATAAATGTATATCTTAATGAGTTTTCTATCTCTTTCTTTCTTTTCCTTTCTTTCTCTCTTTCTTATCCTTTCTCCCTTTCTCTCTCTCTCTCTCTCTCTCTCTCTCTCTGTTTCTCCTTCCTTCCTTCCTTTATTCCTTGGGTTGCTTTCTTTATTTGATTTGTAAACAAAGATGAAACAAAAAAGCAGCCCCTCACTCTGTCACTCAGGCTGCTGAAGTGCAGTGTCGGTGATCTTGGCTCACTGCAACCTCCACCTCCTGGGCTCAAGCAATCCTCCTGCCTCAGCCTCTCAAGTACCTGGGACTACAAGCACACGCCACCATCCCCAGCTAATTTTCGTATATTTGGTAGAGACGGGGGGTTTCGCCATGTTGCCCAGGCCATCGTGAACTCCTGGGCTCAAGCAGTCCGCCAGACAAAAGTGCTGAGATTACAGGTGTGAGCCACCAAGCCAGGCCTCTTAGTGAGTTTTCAAAAATTAAATATACGCATGCAATTAGTATCTAGAACAAACAACAAAATATATGAGCAACACATAAACCTCTCTCGGGTCCCCTTCCAGTTACAGCTTTGCTAATGTCAAACCAGCTTTCCTCTCCCATAGTAAATGTAACTTAGCTATGGTGTATTAATTTTTTTGTATATGGTGCATTAGAGCAGTGGTCCTAAAACACTAGCTTGATTATCAAGTCCCAGAGGGCTTGATAAAACAAAGACTTCTGAGCTCCATATCTGTATTCTCAGATAACAAGGTCTGGGGTGGGACCCAGAGTTTGGTTGGCTTTGCTTTTTCTCTTTTCTTTTCTTTTCATTTTTCTTTTCTTTTCTTTGTCTTTTTTTTTTTTTTTTTTTTTTGACGGAGTTTCACTCTTGTTGCCCAGGCTTGAGTGCAATGACGCGATCTCGGCTCACTGCAACCTCTGCCACCCGGGTTCAAGCGATTCTCCTGCCTCAGCCTCCCGAGTAGCTGGAATTACAGGCATTCACCACCACGCCCGGCTACTTTTGTATTTTCAGTAGAGATGGGGTTTCTCCATGTTGGTCAGGCTGGTCTTGAGCTCCTGACCTCAGGTGATCCACCAGCTTGGGCCTCCCAAAGTGCTGGGATTACAGGCGTGAGCCACCATGCCGGCTGAGTTTGCCTATCAAACAAGTTCCCTGATGATGCGAACACTGCTGGTAAGGGACCACATTTTGAGAATGAAAGCACAAGAGAGGATAACATAAGGAACCTCCAAATATCCATCTCCCAACTGCAACCATTAAAGACTCATGGCCAATCACATTTCATACATATCCTCTCCCCTCCCCGTCCTCCAGATTATTTTCAAGCAAATATCAGAAATCAAAAAAGTACAAAAATCATATGTGGATATCTTAACGTGTCTTATTTGATTTGTAAACATTTCAGTGCATAACTCTAAATATGAGGAATCTATTTTCCTCAACGTTTCATTTTGAAAATACACAAAGCTGAGGGGGTAATACAGTGAACAATCTTATGCCTAGATTCACATTATCTCATTGCTTTAGCTCTCAGTAATTTTTTTTTCTTGCTTAAACACGTAACAGTTTCAAACACTTCAACCAGTTACTTCAGCATGCACCTCCTAAACACTACAGTGTACTCCTAGGAAACCACAGTGCCATTATCACATTGAAGAAATGTAACAATGAAGGGGTAACATCATCCAAGTTCACATACAGTTCATATTTAAATTTCACCAAATGTCCCCGTAATATCCTTTTGAAAGACTTTTTGGGGGATCAACAATCCAGTCAAGCATGGTACATTGCACACAGTTGTCATGTCTCTTTAGTGTCCTCTAATTGCAAACAGTACCCCAACCAATTTTTTAAACCTTCCATGACGATGACATTTTTTTCAGAGCTGAGGCCTGTTGTCATGTAAAGTGTCCCACAATACGGGCTGGTCTGATATTTGCCTCTTGTTTATATTTATGTTTGACACTTTGGGCACGAATATTAAGAAGGTGATGAGCAGTTCACATTATATCACATCTGGAGGCTCCTAAGGCCAGTTTCTCTGGTTATCGGTGATGCGGTTTGTATTCTTCAGTTTTATCACTTAATTACGGTATTTTTCAGACAGAGTACTACATTGGGAAGGTACTTTTCTCCCGTTGTGGTTAATAAGTAGTCTGTCATGATATTTCGATGACATGCGGATATTCTGCTCTCCAACAAAATTTTACCTCTTGGCCTTAGTATTCATTCAGGGCTCTTGCCTGATTTGATTATTACTTTGTTGGTTAAAAAAAACGGTGATTTCTCTAATACTATAATCATTTCTGCTTTTATGGATGGGCATTTTGATGTAAAAAAGCTCATCTCTCCCCCTCCCCCACCTCGTTGTTGTTGATGTTGCATTTGCTGTGGCAGAGAAAGAGTACAAGCTGTTTATTTGTTTTGTTGAAAGAAATGTAAAGAGAAAACAGTGGACAATATTAAGAGAAAGGTAAACAAATACATGATGAATTTGATAAGAATTTCCCCTCTAACAGTCTAATCAGATTGACAAAATTCATTGCCTGAAGTTAGAATTGATTGGTCAGCAATAGCAAAAAAAGCAGTTTATGATAATTATTAAGAGGATCTGAGGTTATGAATTTGGCCAACTAAAAAATGGCTTGGATCTTGTAGAACACACACACACACACACACACACACACACACACACAAACATTTTTGTGGAGACATCATAAAAAGGTATTTTTATTTCAGTTACATAACACATAATAGAAAATTATGAGATCATATATAATATTTTACAAAAGGCAGAAGGCCTTCACCTAAGTCGCCACTCAAATGTCCATGTAATACAAGACTTTTCTAACAGTATGGAAGAATAATTGATTCAAAGTGTAAAAAATTTCAACAACCTTCCTTTTAGCATTACATGAATCATGGGAAATTTCCTTTCCAAGAACTTTCCAATTTGCAAAGACATGTTCGTAGCATGATAAATGGAACTCATAGTACAGTTATTTGGGTATCATGTCTACCTCTCAGAAAGGAAACCGAGTTAATTGTGGAAGACATTGGAGAAACTCATTTGTATGATGAAAGACAGGGATCTGGCTGTTAGTTCAAAAATCAGATTTTGTTGTGATTTAAATCAAGAGTCCAATGTTTCTTTTATTTCTTCTTTCCATTGTATGATTCATATTGAAAACATAAGGGCTTAGCTTCCTAAAGTCGACTATATGAAAAGTTTCACAACTATAGTTATTAAAGTCATTCAGTAAATATGCACAAATGCAGTGAATCATCACAGGCTTATTTTGCCAGTCTTTATTGAGTTGTGTATGTTTTATTGGTCTTCTTAAAGACCTCGGTTTTTATTTATTGATTTTCTCTGTTATTTTTCGGGTTTCCATTTCATTGATTATTTTACCTATCTTTCACATTTCCTTCCTTCTGCTTCTTTTGCTCCTCTTTTTCTAGTTTAGTGTAGTGACATCATAGATTACTGCTTTGATAATTTTTCATTTGTCTAATGGAAGCACTTAATGGCATAAATTTTCCTTTCAACAATGGTTTAGCTTTGCATCACAGATGTTGACATGTCTTATAATCATTTCCTTTCAGTTCAATTCACTTTCTGAAGTCCTGGGAGACTCAGTCTTCAGTATTCTTTTTATTTAAATTGGCCAATAAAAATTGTATATATTTGTGGTGTACAACATGATGTTTTGATAACAAGTATACACTGTGAAATGGCTAAATCAAGGTAATTACCATATGCATTACCTCACATACTTACCGTTTTGTGTGTGTGGTGAGAACACTTAAAAACTACTCTCAGCAAATTTCACGTATACGACATATTGTTATTAACTGTAGTCACCATGGTGAAGAAGAGATCTTTTGAAATTATTCCTCCTGCCTAGCTGAAATTTTGTACCCTTTGGTCAACATCTCCCCCACTCCCCCAAACTCCAGCCTCTGGTAACCACCATTCCATTCGCTACTTCTAAAAGATCGACTTTTTCACCTTCCACACATGGAAATGCCATGATTTCCTTCTTTTACATGGCAGAACGGTATTCCATGGTGTATATAGACCACATTTTCTTTATTCGTTAATCCGCTGATGAACACTTAGGTGCACTGTAAATTTTGGCTATTGTGAATAGTGATGCAGTGAAGATGGGAGTGCAGACACCTCTCTGACATGTTGATTTCATAGCCTTTGAATACAGTCCCAGAAGTGGGAAGGCTAGGTCATATGGTAGTTCTATTTTAACTTTATGAGGAACCTTCATACTGTTTTCCATAATGGCTCTCCTAATTTACATCTGGAAGATTTTCTCTTTAGCCCATGGATTCAGTGGCATCCTTCACATTGAGCGGTGGTGAAAATCCTGACATCATCCCAGCAGGGACAAAGAGGGGTGCCTCCTTACGGCCTGGTGGGGGTATATGTTGGAGATCTCCACATAATCCTGCTGATATGGTAGCGCGAAGGGGCTCTCGTCTCTGCCCATGGAAATGAATGTGGAAGTCCATGTCCCCCGCTAGATCTTTGCCGGCATGAGTGGGGCCACAGAGTTTTCCGAGGCGTTCAACTGGAGTAGAGCAGTTACTGTGAAAATATTTTCTGTCTTGTTGGGCTGCCTCTTTTCTGATCCTTAGGTTAGGAAGAACAGGCTTTTGTAGGTTTATTTCTTCGTTTCTTCGCTTGTTTTGTTTAGCTTTGTTTTGTTTTGCCTGTGCATTTTGGAATTCCCTAGTAGCTGGTTTCTTCGGCTCCAACTTTGGGATATATCAGGCCAAAACAAAACCCAAGGAACTCACCACCATATCGTTCTGAGGTCCTCAGTTGCTCTGCTTTCTCCTCTCCACTTTCAGCCTTATGTTTGTTTTATATATAGTGTCTCGAATTTTAAGTTGTACTTAGTGGGAAGAATAGGGAAATGTACAACTACACCACCTTCCCAGAAGCAGCAGTCTCTATAGATTTATTTTATTTAAAAAAGCAAATAATAATTATATATATTTATGGGGTAGAATATGATGTTTTGATATATGTATACAATGTGGAATGATTAAACGAAGCTAATTAGCATATCCGTCTCCTCACCTACCTATCATTCTTTTGTGGTGAGAACATTTACAATCTACTCTTTGAGCAGTTTCAAAATATGTAATACATTATTTTTAACTAGAAATGCTGTGCAATAGATCACTAAAGCTCCTTGCTCCTGTCTAACTGGAACTTTGTACTCTTTGACCGACATCTTCCCTTGCCATATCCCCCGCAAGCCCCGCCACCCCCAGCCTCTGGCAACCATCATTCTACTCTCTGCTTCTATTAGATCAACTTTGTAAGATTCCACATGAGTGAGATCATGTGGTATTTGTCTTCCTTTTTTTTCTTTTATGTTTTAGTTGACACATAATAGTTGTGCATATTTATGAGGTACAGAGTGATATTTTGATACATCTATTCAACGTGTAATGACTATACCAGAGTAATTAGGGTATCCATCACCTCAAACATTTATCATTCCTTTGCACTGGAAACATTCAAAATCCCCTCTTCCAGCTTTTTTTAAACATATACTATACCATACTGTTAACTGTATTCAACCTACAGTGCTATAGAACACTTAAACTTATTCCTCCTATCGATCTGTAATGTAGTATCCATTAGCCAACCTCTCTCTATCCTCCCCTCCCCTCTGTACTTCCCAGCCTCTAGTAACCACAACTCTACCCTCTACTTCTATGAGTCCAATTTCCTTCAGCTTCCACATATGAGTGAGGATGTGTGGTATTTGTCTATCTGTGCCTGCCTTGTTTCACTTAACATAAAATCCTCCAGGTTCATTCATGTTGCCTCGAATGACAGGACTTCATTCTTTCTGGTAGCTGAATAATGTTCTATTGTGTATAGATACCACATTTTCTTTATCCATTCACGTCGATGGACACTTAGGATGATTCCGTACCTTAGCTATTGGGAATAGTGCTGCAATAAACATGGGAAAGCAAATCTTTCTTTGATACACCGACTTCCTTTCTTTTGGATAAATACCCAGTTGAGGGACTGTTGGATCATATGGTAGGTGTGTTTTCAGTTTTTTGAGAAACCTCCATACTGTTTTCCATGATGTCTGCACTAATTTACACTGGGACCAACAATGTGTAAGAACTCCCCTTTCGAACATCACACACCGGGGCCTATTATGGGGAGGGGGAAGAGGGGAGGGATGGCATTGGGAGTTATACCTGATGTAAATGACGAGTTGATGGGTGCTGATGAGTTGATGGGTGCAGCACACCAACGTGGCACAAGTATACATATGTAACAAACCTGCACGTTGTGCACATGTACCCTGGAACTTAAAGTATTAAAAAAAAAAAAAAGAACTCCCCTTTCTTCACATCCTCGCCAGCCAAAACTTATCTTTTTGTCTTTTTCATAATGGCCATTCTAACCGGGGTGAGAGGATATCTCATGGTAGTTTGGACTTGCATTTTCCTGATGATTAGTGAGGTTGAGCAATTTTCCATAAACTTCTTGGTGACTTGTATGCCTTCTTTTGAGAAATGTCTATTCTGATCCTTTGCTCATTTTTAATAGTATTATTTAGGGGAGTTTTGCTGTTGAGTTCTTTGAAAGCCTAGTGTATTCTGGATAGTAGTCTCTTATCGGACGATTAGTTTTTAAGTATTTTCTCCCATTCTACAGGTTGTCTCCTCACTCTATTGATTGTTTCCTTTGCTATACAGAAGCTTTTTGGTTTTATATGGTCCCATTTGCGTATTTTTGCTTTTGTTGCCTGTGCTTTTGTAGTCTTACCCATAAAATATTTGCCCTACTAGAACAATGCCCTGAAGCTTCTCTCCTTTGTTATTTTTATAGTTTCAAGTTTTCCATTTAAGCCTTTAAGTTTCTATGACAATATCATGATGTCCTGGTTACTATAGCTTTATAGTATATTTTGAAGTCTGGCAGAGTGATGCCTCCAGCTTTGTTTGTTTGTTTGTTTGTTTCCCCCTCAGGATTTCTTTGCTTATTTGAGGTCTCTTGCGGTCCCATATGAATTTTAGGATTTTTTTTCTATTTCTGCAAAAAGTGTCATTGGTATTTTGGGTGGGATTGCATTGAATCTGTAGATTGCTTTGGGTAATATGGTCATTTAAGCAATTTTCATTCTTCTAATCCATAAGCATGGAATGCCTTGCCATTATTTTGTGTCCTCTTCAATTGTTTTTATCAGTGTCTTGAAGCTTTCATTGTGGTGATCTACCACATCCTTAGTTACATTTATTCCTAGATACTTTTTTTGTGGCTACTGTAAATGGGGTGGCTTTTTTTTTTAAGTTTTACTTTTAAGTTCGGAGATACGTGTGCAGAACGTGCAGGTTTGTTAGGTAAGTACACATGCGCCATGGTGATTTGCTGCGCCTATCAACCCGTCATCTAGGTTTTAAGCCCCGCATGCATTAGGTATTTGTCCTAATGCTCTCCCTCCCCTTTCCCCCCACTCCCCTCCAACAGGCCCCGGTGTGTGATGTTCCCCTCCCTTTGTCCACGTGTTCTCATTGTTCAGCTCCCACCTGTGAGTGAGAACATGCGGTGTTTGGCTTTCTGTTCCTGTGTTAGTTTGCTGAGAATGATGGCTTCCAGCTATGAACTCATTCTTTCTTATGGCTGCAGGGTTTGCTCTCTTGATTTCCTTTTCTACTAGTTCATTATTGGTGCATAGAAACACTACTGATTTTCTTACGCAGATTTTGTATCCTGCAACTCTATTGAATTTGTTTACCAGTTCTAAAGAGTCTTCGGGGAGTCTTTAGGTTTTCGATCTATCCGATCAGGTCACCTGTGAAGGGGTGCAATTTGACGTCCTTTCTTTCCGTTTGGATGTCATTTATGTCTTTCTGGTGCCTAACTGCTCTGGGAGGACGTTCAGTACTATGTTAAATAGGAGCGGTGAGAGTGAGTATCCTTCTCTTGTTCCTGTTCTTAGAGAAAAGGCTTTCAGCTTTTCCCCATTCAGTATGATGTGGGTTAGTTACATATAGCCTTTTGTTATGTTGAGGTATGCTCCTTTTGTACCTAATTTGTTGAGAGTTTTTGTCATGAAGTGACGCTGCGATTTTGTCAAATGCTTTTTCTGCGTCTACTGAGCTGATCATACCATTTTTTATCTTTGTTCTGTTGATGAGACATATTATATGTATTGATTTGTGTGTGTTGAATCATCCTTGCATTTCTGGGATAGATCTCAATTGATCATCTTTTTGATGTGCTGTTGGATTCAGTTTGTTAGTATTTTGTTGAAGATTTTTGCACCTGTGTTCGTCAGGGATACTGGCCGGCAGTTTTCTCTTTCTCGTTGTGTCTTTGTCTGGTCTGGGCATCAGGGTAATGCTGGCCTTGTAGAATGAATTAGGAAGAATTCTCTCCTCTTCCCTCACCCCCTTCCCCTCCCTCTCCCCCACTCCTCCTGACCTCCCCCACTCCCACCGCCACAGAAACAGCCAGGCAGGCAATCTTGGGAAGCAGGGGCAAACACGGGGGCATGTGGTTCAGATGCACCTTGGTCCTGTGGCAATGGCAGTGGGGCCTGTGTTGGGCACATGAGCGAGCCTGGACTCTGCTATCTCCCGGCCCAGCAGACAGTAGGAGCTGCAGTCGCTTAGGGCACGACACAGAGCCTTGGGGGTGGGCACCTAGAGCCCTGTTTTGCTGCAGCTGCCCAACACACAGAAGCCTTTTGGGCTCCACACAGGTTCAAGCAGTGCCTCTGCATCTTCTCCCTGCGACTCTGCCTGCCAGTCCCTCAAAGGGAACTCCTGTGTCTACGATCTCAGAGGTCCACAGCAGGAATGTGGTGTCCTAGGGTTCCTTCACTCACCCCTTCCTCGGGTCCAGTCTGTGTCCAGGGTTCAGTCGTGGCACCCGGCAATACCAAACAGGCAGTCCCGCTTCCTCCCTCTTCCACCACAGTGTCTTCCATGGCCCCTTTATTGAATTCCCATGTTTTCTCTCAAAAGATGTGTTTGAAGTGTGCAGATTTACTTAATATTTTGCTTCCTCTCTGAGGAAGAGGCACATCCCAGCTGCATTTGGTCAACCGTCTCTATTCTCAATCAAAATAAGCAATTCTGTCTGATAAAGCCACTGAAAAAATGCGAGAGAACACTAAGAAAAAAAGGAAGTATGTATGTTGAACAGATTTTTTTAATGGTATTTGAAAGACTCCCACACATATCAAGAATATTTAAGGAACTCTGTCAAATGCAAACTGCCAGATTTTGGATTGAAAAAATAATAATTTAGAAAATTCTCAGTCTTTAATTCTGGATTTTTCCCCAATTCCTAAGGTATATCCACCTCCATTGAGGTAATATTCGGAAAGGTATATTTCATCTTTAATAACCAAACATGAGTATTCCTGTGAAAGCTGCTAAAATGACAATCAGGAGATTCAGTAAATGTGGCAAACTGGCCATTACGTGAATGCATTAATTTGAGGAGAATTGATCGTGTTGTCACCTAGCATCACTAAGCATATCAGGGAGAGTCGTGAACATGGAGGATCTCTCTCCCTGGCCACTTTACGTTCATGGAAACACAGGGGAAAAGCAGCTCACTGTTGGTCAGGTGAGGCAACTGGATTCCAAATCTCTTAATTTGGGTCACTAAAACAGACTGGGTATTTATGGCATTAAGAGGTTGCTCACAGGGAGATCTGGCAAGATGGCCAAATAGGAACAGCTCCCGTCTGCAGCTCCAAGCGAGATCGGCGCAGAAGGTGGCTGATTTCTGTATTTCCAACTGAAGTATCCAGTTCATCTCCTTGCTACAGGATGAACAGTGGGTGCAGCCCACAGAGGGCAAGCTGGAGCAGGGTGCGGTGTCGCCTCACCCAGGAAACACAAGGGGTCGGGGGATTTCCCTTTCCTAGCCAAGGGAAACTGTGATAGACTGTACCAGGAGGAACAGTACATTCCAGCCCAGACACTGCACTTTTCCCATGGTCTTCACAATCAGCAGACCAGGAGATTCCCTCCAGTACCTGGCTCAGCGGATCTCACCCCCACGGAGCCCAGCAAGCTAAGATCCACTGGCTTGGAATTCTCAGTGCTAGCACAGCAGTCTGAGGTCGACCTGGGATGCTCGAGCTTGGTGCGGGGAGGAGCGTCCACCACTGCTGAGGCTTGAGTAGGCGGTTTTACCCTCACTGTGTAAACAAAGTCGCTTGGAAGTTCGAACTGGGCAGAGTCCACCGCAGCTCAGCAAGGACGACTGCCTCTCTAGATTCCTCCTCTCTGAGCAGGGCATCTCTGAAAAAGAGGCAGCATCCCCAGTCAGGGACTTTTAGATAAAACCCCCATCTCCCTGGGACAGAGCACCTGGAGGAAGGGGCGGCTGTAGGCACAGCTTCAGCAGACTTAAACGTCCCTGCCTGACAGCTCTGAAGAGAGCAGCAGTTCTTCCAGCACAGTGTTCGAGCTCTGATAAGGGAAGGACTGCCTCCTCAAGTGGGTCCCTGACCCCCATGTATCCTGACTGGGAGACACCTCCCAGTAGGGTCCAACAGACACCTCAGACAGGAGAGCTCTGGCTGGCATCTGGGGGGTGCCCCTCTGGAACGAACCTTCCAGAGGAAGGACCAGGCAGCAATCTTTGCTGTGCTGCAGCCTCTGCTGGTGATACCCAGGCAAACAGGGTCTGTAGTGGACCTCCAGCAAACTCCAGCAGACCTGCAGGAGAGGGGCCTGACTGTCAGAAGGAAGACTAACAAACAGAAAGGAATAGTACCGACATCAACAAAAAGGATGTCCACTCAGAGACCCCATCAGAAGGTCACCAACATCAAAGACCAAAGGTAGATAAATCTACGAAGATGGGGAGAAACCAGCACAAGAAGGCTGAAAATTCCAAAAACCAGAACGCCTCTTCTCCTCCAAAGGGCCACAACTCCTCACCAGCAAGGGAACAAAACTGGATGGAGAATGAGTTTGACTAATTGACAGAAGTAGGCTTCAGAAGGTGGGTAATAACAAACTCCTTCAAGCTAAAGGAGCATGTTCTAACCCAATGCAAGGAAGCTAAGAACCTTGAAAAGGGGTTTGATGAATTGCTAACTAGAATAACCAGTTTAAAGAAGAACGTAGATGACCTGACGGAGCTGAAATAAACAGCATGAAAACTTCGTGAAGCATACACAAGTATCAATAGCCAAATCAATCATGTGGAAGAAAGGATATCAGAGTTTGAAGATCAACTCAATGAAATAAAGTGAGAAGACAAGATTAGAGAAAAAAGAGTGAAAAGAAACAAAGCCTCCAAGAAATATGGGACTATGTGAAAAGACCAAACCTACGTATGATTGGTGTACCTCAAGGTGACAGGGAGAATGGAACCAAGTTGGAAAACACTCTTCAGGATATTATCCAAGAGAACTTCCCCAACCTAGCAAGACAGGCCAACATTCAAATTTGGGAGATACAGAGAACACCACAAAGATATTCCTTGAGAAGAGCAACCCCAAGACACATAATCGTCACATTCACCAAGGTTGAAATGAAGGAAAGAATGTTAAGGGCATCCAGAGAGAAAGGTCGGGTTACCGACAAAGGGAATCTCATCAGACTAACAGTGGATCTTTCTGTAGAAACCCTACAAGCCAGAAGAGAGTGGGGCTCAGTATTCAACATTCTTACAGAAAAGGATTTTCAGCCCAGAATTTCATATCCAGCCAAACCAAGCTTCGTATGTGAAGGAGAAATAAAATCCTTTACAGACAAGCAAATGCTGAGAGATTTGGTCACCACCAGGGCTGCCTTACAGGAGCTCCTGAGGAAAGCACCAAACAGGGAAAGGAACAAACGGTATCAGCCACTGCAAAAACATACCAAATTGTAAAGACCATCGACGCTATGAAGAAACTGCATCAACTAACAGGCAAAATAACCAGCTAGCATCATATTGACAGGATCAAATTCACACATAACAACATTAACCTTAAATGTAAATGGGCTAAGTGCCCCAATTAAAAGACACAGACTGGCAAGTTGGATAAAGAGTCAAGACCCATTGGTGTGCTGTATTCAGGAGACCCATCTCACGGGCAAAGACACACATAGGCTCAAAATAAAGGGATGGAGGAAGATTTACCAAGCAAATGGAAAGCAAAGAAAAGCAGGGGTTGCCATCCTAGTCTCTGATGAAACAGACTTTAAACCAATGAGGATCAAAAGAGACAAAGAAGGGCATTACATAATGGTAAAGGGATCAATGCAACAAGAAGAGCTAACTATCCTAAATATGTATGCACCCAATACAGGAGCACCCAACCTCACAAGGCAAGTTCTTAGAGGCCTACAAGGAGACTTAGACTCCCACACAATAATAGTGAGTGAAGCAGACCTAATAGACATCTACAGAACTCTCCACCCCAAATCAATGGAATATACATTCCTCTCAGCACCCCATCACACTTATTCTAAAATTGACCACATAATTGGAAGTAAAACACTCCTCAGCTAATGCAAAAAAAAACAAAAACAAAAACAAAAACAAAAACAAAAAACAGGAAATAGTAACAAACTGCTTCTCAGACCACAGTGCAATCAAATTAGAACTCAGAATTAAGAAACTCACTCAAAACTGCACAACTACATGGAAACTGAACAACCTGTTCCTCAACGACTACTGGGTAAATAACGAAATGAAGGCAGAAATAAAGATGTTCTTGGAAACTAATGAGAACAAAGACACAATGTACCAGAATCTCTGGGACACATTTAAAGCACTGTGTAGAGGGAAATTCATAGCACTAAATGCCCACAAGAGAAAGCAGGAAAGTTCTAAAATTGACACCCTACCATCACAATTAAAAGAACTAGAGAAGCAAGGGCAAACAAATTCAGAAGCTAGCAGAAGACAAGAAATAACCAAGATCAAAGCAGAACTGAAGGAGACAGAGACACAAAAAGCCCTTCAACAAATCAATGAATTCAGGAGCAGGTTTTTTGAAAAGATCCACAAAATAGGTAGACCACTAGCCAGACTAATAAAGAAGAAAAGAGAGAAGAATCAAATAGACGCAATAATAAATGATAAAGGGGACATCACCACCGATCCCACAGAAACACAAACTACCATCAGAGAATACTATAAATACCTCTATGCAAACAAACTAGAAAATCTCGAAGAAATCAATAAATTCCTGGACACATACACCCTCCCAAGGCTAAATCAGGAAGAAGTCAAATCCCTGAATAGACCCATAACGAGTTCTGAATTTGAGGCAGTAATTAATAGCCTACCAACAAAAACACGTCCAGGACCAGAAGGATTCACAGTCGAATTCCACCAGAGGTACAAAGAGGAGCTGGTACCATTCCTTCTGAAACTATTTCAAACAACAGAAAAATATGGAAACGTCCTTAACTCATTTTATGAGGCCAGCATCATCCTGATACCAAAACCTGGCAGACACACACACACACACACACACACACACACAAAGGAAATTTCAGGCCAACATCCCTGACGAACATCGATGCGAAAATCCTCAAAAAACTACTGGCAAATCAAATACAGCAACACATCACAAAGCTTATCCATCACGATCAAGTCGGCTTCATCCCCAGGATGGAAGGCTGCTTCAACACACACAAATCAATAAACGTAATCCATCACATAAACGGAACCAATGACAAAAGCCACAAGATTATCTCAACAGATGCAGAAAAGATCTTTGACCAAATTCAACAGCCCTTCATGCTAAAAACTCTCAATAAACTAGGTATTGATGGAACATCTCTCAAAATAATAAGAGTTATTTATGACAGACTCACAGCCAATATCATACTGAATGGGCGAAAACTGGAAGCATTCCCTTTGAAAACTGGCACAAGACAAGGATGCCCTCTCTCACCACTCCTATTCAACATAGTATTGGAAGATCTGGCGGGGGAAATCAGGCAAGAGAAAGAAATAAAGGGTATTCAGTTAGGAAAAGAGGAAGTCAAATTGTCTCTGTTTGCAGATGGCATCTTGTATATTTGGAAAACCCCATCGTCTCAGCCCAAAATCTCCTTAAGCTGATAAGCAACTTCAGCAAAATCTCAGGATATGAAATCAACGTGCAGAAATCTCAAGCATTCTTATACACCAATAACAGACAGAGAGCCAAATCATGAGTGAACTCCCATTCACAATTGCTACTAAGAGAATAAAATACCTAGGAATACAACTTTCAAGGGATGTGAAGGACCTCTTCAAGGAGAACTACAAACTGCTCAAGGAAATAAAAGAGGACACAGACAAATGGAAGAACATTCCATGCTCATGGATAGGAAGAATCAATATCGTGAAAATGGCCATGCTGCCCAAAGTAATTTACAGATTCAATGCTATCCCCATTGACTTTCTTCACAGAATTGGAAAAATCTATTTCAAATTTCATATGGAACCAAAAAAGAGGCTGCATAGCCAAGACAATCCTAAGCAAAAAGAACAAAGCTGGAGACAACAAGCTACCTGACTTCAATCTATATTACCAGGCTGTGGTAACAAAAATAGCATGGTACTGATAGCAAAACAGACATATAGACCAATGGAACAGAACAGACTCTTTGAAAATAACACCACACATCTACAACCATCTGATCTTTGACAAACCTGACAAAAACAAGCAATGGAGAAAGGATTCCCTACTTAATAAATTGTGTTGGGAAAACTGGCTAGCCATATGCAGAAAGTTGAAACTGGATCCCTTCCTTACACCTTATACAAAAATTAACTCAAGATGGATTAAAAAGTTAAATGTAAGACCTAAAGCCATAAAAATCCTAGAAGAAAACCTAGGCAGTACCATTCAGGACATAGGCATGGACAAAGATTTCATGACTAAAACAACAAAAGCAATGGCAAAAAAGCCAAAATTAACAAATGTGATCTAATTAAACTGAAGAGCTTCCGCACAGCAAAAGGAACTATCATCAGAGTTAACAGGCAACCCACAGAATGGGAGAAAATTTTTGCACTCTATCCATCTGACAAAGGGCTAATATCCAGGATCTACAAATTAGTTAAACAAATTTACAAGAAAAAAAAAACTCCATCAAAAAATGGGCAAAGGATATGAACAGACACTTCTCAAAAGAAGACCTTCATGCAGCCAGCAACCATATGAAAAAATGCTCATCATCACTGATCGTTAGAGAAATGCAAACCAAAACCACAGTGAGATACCATCTGACACCAGTCAGAATGGCAGTCATTAAAAAGTCGGGAAACATCAGATGCTGGAGAAGATGTGGAGAAATAGGAACGCTTTTACACTGTTGGTGGGAGTGTGAATTAGTTCAACCATTGTTGAAGACAGTGTGGCGGTTCCTCAAGGATTTAGAACTAGAAATACCATTTGGCCCAGCAATGCCATTACTGGGTGTACACCCAAAGGATTATAAATCATTCCACTATAAAGACACATGAACACGTATGTTTATTGCGGCACTGTTCACAACAGCAAAGACTTGGAAGCAACCCAAATGCCCATCAATGATAGACTGGATAAAGAAAATGTGGCCCATGTACACCATGGAATACTTTGCAGCCATAAAAAGAAGGGCGAGTTCACGTTCTTTGCAGGGACATGGATGAAGCTGGAAACCATCATTCTCAGCAAACTAACACAGGAACAGAAAACCAGACACCGCATGTTCTCACTCGCAAGTGGGAGTTGAACAATGAGAACACATGGACACAGGGAGAGGAACATCACACACCCCGTCCTGTCAGGGGGCGGGGGCTGGGGGAGGGATAGCATTAGGAGAGATACCTAATGTAGATGATGGGTTGATGCGTGCAGCAAACCACCATGGCACATGTATACCTACGTAACAAACGTGCACGTTCTGTACATGTACCTCAAAACTTACAGTATAATAAAAATAAAAATAAAAAAGACATTGCTCAATAGAAACTAAACCTAATATTTTTTGAAGCATTAGCTAGCTGCCGGATAGTGCACCACATGCTTTACATGTGTTGTCATCTTTATTTCCCACAATCCCTTTAGTCTTACCCTCAGTTTTGCAAGTTAGGAATCTGAGGTTGAGGGAAACTAAGTCATTTATCCATGGTCACGGCAAAGAAAGTGGCAGAGCCTGGATTCAGAGTAAAATTTGTCTGACTCTTAAACACTATACTGTCATTTGAAGGCTCTTGGCATCTTTCCAGACACATTGATCCAAGGCACCAGAATACTTGGAGAAGTCACGCCCTCAACAAACAGGTTGTGAGTAAGTTAGCAGCTTCAGTTCAAAGGGTTTCAGAGACAGGTTATTCTATGTAAACTCAAGTCTTAGGTTACCAACGGGATCCTTGATCAATGACCATGTGACATTTGTTTACATGCAGAGGTTGATTCAAAAGGAGAGGGATGGAGTTATATTTCCATGCTGTGTTGTAAAGAGCAGTCTCTTGGGTCCCTGCTGCTTTCTTCTCAAGGGCCTATTAATAACTGCCCAGGTGGTGGGCTGCATCAATATAAATCAAGCCATTTCAGTGGGAAATCCTAGGTTGGTGCTAAGGAGTTATTCAAAACCAAGCCCAGTGTTTGAAATAAATTTCAGTTTCTAGCTCTTCATATGGGAGATCTCTGCAGCACCTCATCTGCACTCTTACTCACCGAGGCTCCCAGCCACTTCTGAAGTGAGTAGGAATAAAACTAGTTGTGACAAGAGACACTAGCCAGGCTGCTGCCAAATATGCAGGTAAAGGCCTGGTTATATTTAAGACATGGTGGTCAAAAACAGCCCACATCCTTGATCCTCCATCCCTGCCCCCATTTTACTGAATTAAGTTATAATTTGGTGATCAGGTTCAGGCTTGGTGATCATAAGGTTTTAAATGTTTTGGTTAAATGGAATCTACTTGAGAATGACAACTTTGAGATGAAAGGTGGTAAGCTATACGTCTTTGCTTCTAGAGCTCCGGTTGTGGTCCCTTTCACGTGGTCGGTAACCCATAAAGTGATTATTGAGAGATACGTAAGTTCCAAGCACAGAGGACCACCTAACAACAAACACCCTCATGGGCAGGTATAATGAAAAGTCGTTCAGAGAGTCAGCAAAATCAGCAATGCAAGGACCTCTAAAACTTCTCCCTTTCGTAAATGCAGTGAGAAAACTGGCAAAAATGGTCAAAATGAATGGTTTTGGAAACCTGCAAATTCACCTAAAGCTGAGGGGCAACTTGGGCATGTTTATTCAAGAAAAACATCAGTATCTTTGCAGGAACAGTGAACTATGTGACATTTCAACTAGCCCTATCCTCATGGCCCTTTATGCAACTCCATGGTAGCCTTGAATACCAACAGCCTGCAATCATGGTGAAAACCAGCAGCCTGGCAGCCACCAGAAGGAAGAGAACAGGGTTGGAGCTCCTGCAAAACCGCATTCCCGAGAATTGTCATTATTTGATCTGTCTGGTAGTTCCCTGGAAGGCCCTACTTACATGGCTGTCTTTATTTGGAGTGACTCAAAGTGCGCCCAGTTTGAAATGCCTTTTTCCCTGGATGCATTTGTCAAAAATATTTGGAGGCAGTTGCTCAACACTGCAGCTGCCTCAGGCAATGTATAACACTTGGGGCACACAATAGGCTAACCAATACCTTAAAAGGAAATCTAGGTAATGAGGTGTCCATTGGAACTTTTAAAAGCGATTACCTATTCCTGGGAATCTAGAAGGCCAGACACTTGCCTATGACTACGACATGGTCTGCAAAGACCCAAAAGGTGCCTAAACGGCCAACTCTGGTTTACTTTGAGGCTCTGGGAAAGAGTTGTCGATTGCCTGGCTGCGAGTTGAAGGCATGTCCAACATATGCACAGAACCCCATGGCAATGACTGGCAAACTTAACTTTTCCAGGCATATAAAGATATCTCTGTCCAATCACCAGGTCACCACTAAGCCAACCAAGCAGGGCATTCAGGAACCACACGTAACAGAGGATACGGACTTTACGGAAGTAGTTCAGAAAAGTCACTAAACAAACAAATGACAGCAGGATTAATAGCACCAAACAATAACAACAATACCTTGAAAGAAAGGAGAATCTGAATTTCAGAGTTGCCACGTTCTATTACTTAAAGTGTCCAGTTTTCAACAAAAAACTTATTAGATGTGCAAAGAAACAGGAAAGTATGGAACACACAGAGAGAAGCCCAGACATTGGACTTACTAACAAAAGACTTCAAATCAGCTATTATAAATATGTTCAAACAACTAAAGGAAGCCATGTGAAAAGAATTAAAGAGAAGTATGAGAATGATGTCTAACATAATTGGAACTCAAGAAAGAGAGAACATTTGAAACAAGAATGGCCCAAACTCCCCAAGTTTGATTCAAATTATTAATGGACACAAATGAGAACCACAGAAACTCCAAAGAGGATGAATTCAAGAAAATCTTCGCCGAGGCACATCTTAGTCAAACTGTTGAAAACCAAAGACAATGAGAGAATGTGGAAAGCGGCAAAGAAAAACAGCTCACCACATACAAGGGATCCCCAGTAAGATTAACAACTGAGTTCTTATCAGAAACCAAGGGGACCAAAAGGTAGTGACAAGTCACAGTCAAAGGGGTTAAGGAGAACAACAACAACAACAACAACAACAACAACAAACAGTTAACCAAGAATGTTCCATCCAGAAATACTATCCCTGAAAAATGATGAAGTAAAGCTATCCCCTGATAAAGAAAAGCTGAGAGAATGTATCATCAGCAGACTTCCCTTACAAAAAGATATTAAAGGGAAATCTGGAAAAGACAGCAGACAGTAACTCAAATCCTGATGAACAAATAAGAACACCACTAAAGGTAACTACAACAGCATTGATAAAAGACTGTACGAATGTATTGTTGTTTGTAAATCTTCCCTTCTTTTACCTGATTTAAAGGGCAATTGTTGCATAAAGCAATCATTATAGAACTATCTAGATGGGCATTACAGGTATAAAGAAGTAATTTTATGACAATAGTAGCACAAAGGAGGAGAGACTCTTGAGCCTTTATAGGGTCACGGTCTTTGTATAATATTGAAATTAAGGTGGTATCAATCTGAACTAGATTCTTTTAAGTTAAAATGTGAACTGTGGGGCAACCACTAAGAAAACAACTCAAAAATACAATAAAGAAACAACAGGGAAATGAATAGAGTATATGAGACAATATCTGTTTAGCAGAAAAGAATACCTCAGTGCAGGGACAGAGGAACATTAAGACGTGAGAAAGAAAACACAAGAAGTGGCAGGCATAAATTCTACCCCAACAGTAATTACATTAAGTTCAGTGTGAATAGACTGAACAATACGAATGTGTTTTAAAGCAGATATTGGCAGGATGCAGTAAACACACGATTGAACTAGATGCTGTCTACAAGATACACACTTCAGATTCAAAGGCACAAATAGAATGTAAAAGGATGAGAAAATAAATACACTGAAAACAGCAACCACAAGAGAGCTGGAGTAGTTTTGTCAACTCCAGAAAAAACAGAGTTTAAAACACAAAATATGACTAGAGATAAAACATGAACATTCTACAATTATAAAAGTGTGAAGAGGAAGATATATAAATTATAAATATATCTGCACTGCACAACAGAACACCAAAATACCTGAAGCAAACACTGACAGTAATGAAAGGGGGAATAGATAATTCAGCAATCATTGTTTGAGACTTCAATACCTTGCTTTCGATAATGAATAGAAAAGCTAGTCAGATTATCAACAAGGATATACTAGATTTGAAAAAGCAATAAATCAAATGGACCTAACAGACATTTATAGAACACTACACCCAACAACATCAGAATATATATTCCTCTCAAGTACACCTGAAACGTTCTCCAGGATAGACCATACGGTGGGCTATAAAACACCATTTGCTGAAATCAGGAAAGAAAGAGAAGACACTACTATCTACATTATGGAAATACAAAGGATTATAAAGAAATAATATGAACAATTGTATGGCAATAGATTTGATGGCTTAGATGAAATGGATGAATTTCTAGGTAGACATAAACCATGCAAACTGACTGGAGGAGAAATAGACAAGACAAATAGACTGATAAAAATGAAACAGAATGAAACAGTAATTAAAAAAAAAAAACTACCCAGAAAAAAAGATCAGGCTCAGATGGCTTCAATGCTTAATTCTACTAAATATGTAAATAAGAATTAATAGCAATTCTTCAATATGTCTTCCAAAAGAATAGAAGAGGAGGGAAAACTTCATAACTTAAAAGCCTGGCAACCAAACCATATATAGACTCAAAAGCAAAACTATGAATAGGAGAGAAAAAATCCCCAACAAAATATTAGCAAACCAAATCCAGCAACATAAAAAAAAAATTTATACTCGGGGACCAAGTGGCATTTATCTCAGGCACATAAGGTTGCTTTAACAGCTACCCATCAATAAACAGATTTTATCATACGAACAGATAATCATTCAAAAAGCACGTGCTCATCTCAATTTATGCAGAAGAAGCATTTGAAAAAGTTCAACAGCCTGTCAAGAGAAATACACTTAAAAAAAAAAAACTGGGAATAGAAGGGAAATTTTCTCAAACTGATAAAGAGCACCTATGGAAACACCCACAGGTAACATCAGATTTAATGGCAGAAGACCGAATCTTTTACCCTTAATGTCTGAAACAGCACAAGGATGCCTGATGTAGCCACTACTACTCAACAATGTATTGAGGGTTGTGGCCATGGTAACTGGTTTTCAAAAAGATGGGAAATGAAGACATAAAACTACCTCTATTAGGATATGGCATCATCTTATAATTATAGAATCTTAAGGAATCCACTAAAAGACTTTAAAGAGAATAACTGAATTTGGCAAGGTGAAGGAATACAATGTCAATACACAAAAATAATTTCTATTTCTACAGAGTAGCAAAAAGGACATTGAACACAAAATTAAGAAAACAATTCCATTTGCAATAGTATCAGAAATAATAAAATACATAGGAATAAACCTAACAGAAAGTGCAAAACTTATACTCTGCAAAACCACAAGCATCGTGGAAACAAACTAAAGGACTTAACATGTTGAAAGACAAACAATAGTCGGAGACGTCAACATCCCATTTTGAGCGCTGAACAGATCATCCAGACAGAAACTCAACAAAGAAATATCGGACTTGCTCTGTATGATAGACCAAATGGACCTAATAGATATTTACAGAGCATTTCCTCCAACAGCTGTAGAATACACATCCTTCTCCTCAGCATATGGATAAGTTCTCAAGGATATACCATATGTTAGGCCACAAGACAAGTCTTAAAACATTCAAAAAATTGAAATAATATCAAATATCTTCTGTGGCCACAATGGAATAAAACTTGAAACCAATAACAAGAGAAATTTTGGGAACTACACAAAAATGTGCAATTTAAAGAATGTGTTCCTGAATGACCAGTGGGTCAATGAAAAGATTAAGAAGGAAATTGAAAAATGTCTTAAAACAAATGACAGTGGAAACACAAACTACCAAAACCTATGGGTTGCAGCAAAAGCAATACTAAGAGGGAAGCTTATAGTTATAAGCCCCTACATAAAAAAAGTAGAAAAACTTCCGATAAACAACCTAACAATGCATCTTCAGAAACTAGAAAAGCAAGAGCAAACCAAACTCAAAATTAGTAGAAGAAAAGAAATAATAAAGATCAGAGCAGAAATACATAAAATCTAAACGAAGAAAACAATGCAAAACGTCAATGAGGCCGGGCGCGGTGGCTCACGCCTGTAAGCCCAGCACTTTGGGAGGCCGAGGCGGGCAGATCACGAGGTCAGGAGATCGAGACCACGGTGAAACCCCGTCTCTACTAAAAATACAAAAAATTAGCCGGGCGCGGTGGCGGGCGCCTGTAGTCCCAGCTACTAGGGAGACTGAGGCAGAAGCATGTCCTGAGCCCGGGAGGCGGAGCTTGCAGTGAGCCGAGATCACGCCACTGCACTCCAGCCTGGGCGACAGAGCGCGACTCCATCTCAAAAAAAAAAAAAAAAAAAAAAAAATCAATGAAATGAAAAGTTGGTTTTCTCAAAAGAAAAACCAAATGGACTCACTTTTAGCCAGAAGAAATGAGAAATAAAAGAAAAGAACCAAATAAATGAAATCAGGGATGATAAGGGAGACATTACAACTGATAGTGCAGAAATTCAAAGGATCATTAGAGGCTACTGTGAGCAACTATACGCCTATAAATTTGAAAACCTTGAAGAAATGGATAAATTCCTACACACATACCACCTACAAAGATGGAACCACGAAGAAATTTAAAACCTGAACAGAACAATAACAAGTAATGAGACGGAAGCCGTAATTTAAAAGTCTTCCAGCAAAGTAAAGCCTGGTACCCAATGGCTTCACTGCCGAATTGCGCCAAACATTTAAAGAAGAACAAATACCAATCCTACTCAAACTATTTCAAAAGGCAGAGGAGGAGGGAATACTTCTGAACTCATTCTATGAGACCAGTGTTGTCCTGATACCAAGACCAGACAAAGACACACACACACACACACACACACACACGCAGAAAACTATAGGCCAATATCCCTGATGAACACTGATGCAAAAAATTCTCAACAAAATACTCACTCACAAACCGAATTCACCAACACATTAAAGAGATAATTCATCATGACCAAATGGGATTTATCCCAAAGATGGAAGGAGGATTCGACATATGCAAATCAGTCAATGTAATATATCATATCAACAGAATGAGGGACAAAAACATGATAATTTCAATGGATGCTCAGAAAGCATTTGATAAAATTCAACATCCCTTCATTATAAAAAATCTGAAGAAACTGAGTATAGAAGGAACATACCTCAGCATAATAAAAGTCATATATGACACACCCACAGCTAGGATCATACTGAATGGGCAAAAACTGAAAGGCTTTCCTCTAAGATCTGGAACAATGACAAGGACGCCCACATTCAACGCTGTTATTCAACATAGTACTGGAAGTTCTAGCTAGAGCAATCAGACAAGAGAAAGAAATAAAGGGTGTCAAAATTAGAGAGGAAAAAGCCAAATTATCCTTGTTTGCTCCTTGTTTGCAGATGACATAATCTTATATTTGGAAAAACCTAAAGACCCCACCAAAAAACTATTAGCACTGATAAACGAATTCGGTAAAGTCCCAGGGTATAAAATCAACATACGAAAATCACTGCCAACTGTGAACAATCTGGAAAAGAAATCAATTAAGAAATCCCACTTACAATAGCTATCAATAAAATAAAATACCTAGGAATTAACAAAGGAAGTGAAAATTTCTACAAGGAACGCTGTAAAACACTGATGAAAGAAATTGAAGCGGATTGCAATAATATGAAAAGCTATTCCATGTTCATTGATTGGAAGAACTATTATTGTTAAAATATTCATACCATCCAAAACAATCTACAGATTGCCAAAAGAAGAGCAAAAGCCGTCCTGAGCAAAAAGAACAAAACTGGAGGAATCTTATCACCTGGCTTCATATTATACTACAGAGCTATAGCAACCGAAAAGGCATGGTACTGGCATAAAAACAGACACATAGATCAATGGGACAGGATAGAGAACCCAGAAACAAATCCACACACCTACAGTGAACTCATTTTCCACAAAGGTGCCAAGAACATACACTAGGGAAAAGAGTATCTTCAATAAATGGGGCTGGGAAAACTGGATATTCATATGCAGAAGCATGAAACCGGACCTCTATCTTTCACCTTATACAAAAATCAAATTAAAATGGATTACAGACTTAAATCTAAGACTTCAAACTGTGAAAGTACTAAAAGAAAGCATTAGGGGAAACTCTCCAGTATATTGCACTGGGCAAAGATTTCTTGAGTAATACCCCACACACACAGGCAACCAAAGCAAGAAAAAAAAAAATAGACCAGTGGGATCACATCAAGTTGAAAAGCTTCTGCCACAGCAAAGGAAACCATCAACAATGAAAAGAAAATAGAAAATAGAAAACCATGGGGACAAAATCAATGAAACTAGGAGTCTCAAGTGGAATCCTTTGTTCATCAACAAAGTAAAGAGACAAACCCACAGAATGGGAGAGAAAATATTTGCAAACTACCTGTCTGACAAGAGATTAATAACCACGATACCTCAGGAGCTCAAACAACTCTATAGGGAAAAAATGTAATAATCCGATTAAAAAATAGTCAAAGGATCTAAATAGACACGTCTCAAAAGAAGACATACAAATGGCAAACAGACATATGGAAAGGTACTCAACATCATTGATCATCAGAGAAATGCAAACCAAAACTACAATGGGATAGGATAAACAGGACTTCATTAAAATTAGAAACTTTTTGCTGCAATTAATAAGACCATCAAGAATGTGAAAAAAGAAGCCCCAGAATGGGAGAAAGTATTTGCAAATCACATAACTTATAAGTGACTTGTATCTAGATTATAGAGATTAGTTTTAGACATTAATAATAAAACATATAATCTCATTGAGAAATGGGCAAAAGATGTGAACAGCCATTTCTCTCCAAAAAATATACAGACAGAAGTAAATATAGGCAGAAGTAAAATGATACCACGTGGAAACTAGGATTGACCAAGAGGAATGAATGAAACCTATGGCTATATACAAAAGATAGCATTTTCCTCATTAAAAAAAAAAAAAAAAAAAAAAATATATATATATATATATATATATATAAATGACAACTGACGACTGATGGTTTATAACAAACTAACTTCAAAGCGGAATGATGTTTATAACATACATAAGTTATAGCAAATGTAGAAATAAAATGCGTAACAATAGCACTGCAAAAAAAGAGAAGAAAAATAAGGTATACTCTAGTGAGATTCAAACATTGTATGTGAAATGGTATAGTATTACTTGAAGATAGAGTGTGATAAGTTGAGCAACCATTTAAATAAATTGAAATAAATATAGAGCTAATAAGACAGTAGTGAAGACAAACGGATTCCTAAAACGCCCAACGAAAAAGTGATGAGATGAAAAAAAATGGAGGAGAGGAGTAAACAACAAATGGGAAAATAGAAAACAAACATCAAGTACATGGATTTAAACTAAATATATTGATGTCCATTAAATTTATTTTTATTTTTATTTTATTTATTCTATTTATTTTATTTTATTTTATTTTATTTTATTTTATTTTGTTTTGTTTTGTTTGTTTTGTTTTGAGACGGAATCTCTCCCCGTTGCCAGGCTGGAGTGCAGTGGCGCAATCTCAGCTTACTGCAACCTCTGCTTGCTAGCTTCAAGCCATCCTCCTGTCTCAGCCTCCCGAGTAGCTGGGACTACAGGCGCCCACGCCCAGCTAATTTTTTGTATTTTAGTAGAGACGGGGTTTCACCATGCTGGCCAGGATGGTCTCGATCTCCTCACCTCGTGATCTGCCCGCCTCGGCCTCCCAAAGTGCTGGAATTACAGGCGTGAGCCACAGCACCTGGTCTAAATTTATTTTTTATCTCCAGGAACTAGGAAAAGAAGAACAAACTAACTCCAAAGTTAGCAGAAGGAATGAAATAATAAAAACTAGAGCAGAAACAAACAAAATAGAGAATAGAAGACCATAGGAAGATAATCAATGAAAGAGTTGGTTTTTTGAAAAGATAAACAAAATTAACAAGCCTTTAGCCAGACTAAATAAGAAGAAAAGAGAGAAGAATCAGGGAAATAAAATCAGACATGAAAGAAGAGACTTTACAATTGATGCCAGAAATATAAAAAGGACCGTAAGAGACAACTGTGAACAATTACGCAGCAAGAATTGGGTCAGTCCACAAGTGGATAAATTCATAGACACATACAACCAGCCATGCCTGCATCATTAAAAAACAGAAAATCTGTACAGTCCACTACGGAGTAAGGAGACTGAGTCAGTAATCAAAAGCCTCCCATTAAAGAAAAGCTAAGGATCAGATGGCTTCCCTGGTGAATTCTACCAAACATTTAAAGAAAATTAACCCCAAACCTTCTCAAACGCTTCCCAAAGCTTGAAGAAGAGAGAATGCTTTCGAGTTTGTTCTATGAGGCCAGGGTCACCCTGATACCAAAGTGTGATGAAAACGCTTCAAGAAAAGGAAGCAGGAGGACAATATCTCTGATGAACATAGATGCAGAAATTCTCAACAAAATATGAGCAAACCAAACTCAGGAGCACATTAAAAGGATCGTTCACCATGACTAAGCAGGATTTATCCCTGGGAAGCAAGGATGGTTCAACTCATGCAAATTAATTAATGTGCTGCACCGCATTAAAAGGAAAATTACAGTTGAGGCACTAATTAATAGCCTACTGACCAAAAAAAGCCCAGGACCAGACGGATTCACAGCCAAATTCTACCAGAGGTACAAAGAGGACCTGGTACTGTTCCTTCTGAAAGTACTTCCAACAATAGAAAAAAGGGACTCTTCCCTAACTCATTTTATGAGGCCAGCATCATCCTGATTCCAAAACTTGGAAGAGACACAACAAATAAAGAAAATTTCAGGCCAATATCCCTGATGAACATCCATACACAAATTCTCAATAAAATACTGCCAAACCAAATACCGCAGCACATCAAAAAGCTTTTCCACCACGATCAAGTTGGCTTCATCCCTGGGATGCAAGGCTACTTCAACATACGCAAATCAGTAAACGTCATCCATCACATAGACAGAACCAATGACAAAAACCACATGATTGTCTCAATACTCGCAGAAAAGACCTTCAATAAAACTCAACATCCCTTCGTGCTAAAAACTTTTGATAAACTAAGTATCGATGGAACGTATCTCGAAATAATAAGAACTATTTATGACAAACCTGGAAACACTCCCTTTGAAAACTGGCACAAGACAAGGATGCCCTCTCTCACCACTCTTATTCAACATAGAATTGGAAATTCTGGCCGGGACAATCAGGCAAGAGAAAGAAATAAAGGGAATTCAGATAAGAAGAGAGTAACTAAAATTGTCTCTGTTTGCAAAAGACATGACAGTACATTTAGAAAACTCCAACGTCTCAGCCCCAAATCTCCTTCAGCTGATAAGCAACTTCAGCAAAGTCTCAGGATACAAACATCAATGTGGAAAAATCACAAGCATTCCTATACACCGATAATAGACAAGCAGAGAGCCAAATCACGAGTGAACTCCCGTTCACAATTGCTACAAAGAAAATAAAATACCTAGGAATACAACTCACAAGGAATGTGAAGGACCTCTTCGAGGAGAACTACAAACCACTGCTCAAGGAAATAAGAGAGGACACAAACAAATGGAAGAACATTTCATGCTCATGGATAGGAAGAATCAATGTCGTGAAAATGGCCATACTGCCCAAAGTAATTTATAGATCCAATACTATTCCCATCAAGACCATTGACTTGCTTCACAGAACTAGAAAAAAAAAAAAACTACTTTAAATTTCATATGGGATCAAAGAAGACCCCGTATAGCAAAGACAATCCTAAGCAAGAAGAACAAAACTGGCAGCATCATGCTACCTGTCTTCGAACTATATTACAAGGCTACAGTAACCAAAACAGCATGGTACTGGTACCAAAACAGACATGTAGACCAATGGAACAGAATAGAGACCGCAGAAATAACACCACACATCTACAACCATCTGATCTTCAAAAAACCTAACAAAAACAAGGGTAAAGGGTTTCCTATTAAATAAATGGTGCTGGGAAAACTGGCTAGCCATATGCAGAAAACAGAAACTGGACCCCTTCCTCACACCTTATATAAAAATTAACTCAAGATGGATTAAAGGCGTAAATGTAAAACCCAAAACCATCAAAACCCTAGAAGAAAACCTAGGCAATGCTATTCAGGACATAGGAATGGGCAAAGACTTCACGATGAAAACATCAAAAGCAACTGCAACAAAAATCAAAATTGGCAAATGGAATCTAATGAAACTAAAGAGCTTCTGCACAGCAAAAGAAACAATCATCAGAGTGAACAGGCAACCTACAGAATGGGAGAAAATTATTGCAACCTACCCATCTGACAAAAGGCTAATATCCAGAATTTGCAGGGCACTTAAACAAATTTACAAGAACAAAGCAAACACTCCCATCAAGAAGTGGACAAAGGATACAAACAGACACTTCTCAAAAGAAGAGAGTTACGCCATCAACAAACATATGAAAAAAAGCTCAACATCACTCATCATCAGAGAAATGTAAATGAAAACCACAATGAGATACCAACTGATGCCAGTCAGAATGGCCATTTATTAAAATGTCAAGAAACAATAGATGCTGGTGAGGCTGTGGAGAAATGGGAACACTTTTACACGGTTGGTGGAATGTAAATTAGTTCAACCATTGTGGAAGACAGTGCGGTGATTCCTCAAGGATCTAGAACCAGAAATACCATTTGACCCAGCAATCCCATTAATGGGTATATACCCAAAGGAATAGAAATCATTCTACTATGAAGATACATGCACACGTATGTTTATTGCAGGCACTATTTACAATAGCAAAAACTTGGAACCAACCCAAATGCCCACCAATGATAAACTGGATAAAGAAAATGTGGTACATATACACCATGGAATACTATGCAGCCATAAAAAGGAATGGGATCATGTCCTTTGCAGGGACATGGATGCAGCTGGAAGCCATCATTCTCAGCAAACTATCACAGGAACAGAAAACCAAACACCGCATGTTCTCACTCATAAGTGGGAGTTGAACAATGAGAACGCATGGACACAGAGAGGGGAACGACACACACCAGGACCTGTTGGGGGGTGGGGGATGAGGGGAGGCAACCTAGAGGATGGGTCAATAGGTGCAACAAACCACCCATGCCACATGTATACTTATGCAACAAACCCGCACGTTCTGCACATGTGTCCCGTTTATTTTTTTAGAGGAAATAAAGAAAAATAAAAATTAAAAAAAAAAAAAGAAAAGAAGACATTTGAAAGCTGAGGAAAAAATTTTAAGCACACTCTTCTAATAACTACATATAATTAATTGGTGGTCATCCCTAAAGACCTTGTTAAGGTTAAAAGAATGGTTATGTGGAGACTTTTTAAAATCAAATTTATAAATCATAAAGAAAACTTCAGTCTTCAATAGATTTACTGGTGAGCAGTATCATACATTTAAAGAAAACATAGTAGTAGTCCTAAAAGAACACATTTAGAAAATACAGGAGAGAACACTTTCCAATTCATTTTATGATGGCAGCATTACTTTTATTTTAAAAAAGATAGAAAAAAGATTCCAGAAGAAAAAAAAGTACTACAAACCAGTGATCCTAATGAACATAGATACAAAACTCCTTGATAAAATTTTAGCAACTTGAATCCAATAATATATGAAAAAAGTAATCTATTGCCAAGCACTGTCTGTCCTAGGAATGTAAGGTCATTTTACCATTAAAAATCCGTGAATGTATTTCGCCATATTAATGGAACAAAAGCAAAGAACAGTTATTATCAAGATATATAACAGAAAAGTAATTTGATAACATGAAACACCCATTCATGACTAAAAAAACCCAAACCACTTGATAAGTACATAAAGCAACGTCCTCAACCTAATAAAGTGCTCCTACAAAAAGCCTGCAGCTGGCACCATACCTAATGGTGAAATACTGAATGCTTCTCCCATAAGATTAAAAATAAGGCAAACTCTTACTATGTGTACACAATTGTACTTGAGGCCCCAGGTAGTGCAATGAGCCAAGGAAAATAAATAAAAGGCATACAGATTGAACAGGAAGGAATAAAAAAAAACTCTCCATTTACAAACAGCATGACAGTCTGTATACAAAATACTAAGGAATGCGGGGATAAACATCTCCTAGACCTAACAAGTCACATAACAAAGTTACAAGATAGAAACTCAACATACAAAAACCCACTGTCTTTTAACATCCTGGGAACAAATAATTGGAGATGACATTATTTAAAATGTCATTTATAATTATAGCAAAATAAATGAGGTATCTATTGAGAATTTTAATGTAATATGTGAAAGACCTGTATGCAGACCACTATAAAATATTGGCGAGAGAAAGTGAAGACCTAAATAAACAGAGATATATAAATGTTCATTGATCAGAAGACTCGGGTTAAGATGTCAATTCTCAAGTAATTGATCTATAGGCTCGCCATAATCATCAATAAAGTGAAGAACTGTTTCTCAAAGTTATATATAAATGAAAACGACATAGAAGATCCAAAGCCATTTGGAAAAGAACAAACATGAAGGACTTACATCACCAAAGTTTCTGACTTAATGTAAAGACGTGGTAATCATGACAGCCTGGTATAACCTTAAGAATTCACATACGGATCACTGGATGAAATAGAAGAAGGGCTAGAAATAGACTTGCATATATATAGTAAGTTCATTTTTAATAAAGGCTCAAAGATAATTAAATTAGCTGACAACTAATAGTGCTGGAAAAAGTAGATCTCTTTATGGAAGACCCAAAAAACTTTAACATCTCACCATTCATCCCAACATTATTCACACTTCTTGCAGGCATTAATTCAAAATAAATCCTAGATCCAAGTGTAAATTGCAAAATATTAAAACCTACAAACAACAGAAGAGAACATCTCTGTTGTGAGGCTAGGCAATGATATCTTAGGTAGGACACATGAAGCATGACTCACACTGGAAAAATGATCAATGGACTGCTATCAAAATTCTATTAAACATTACACTTTGGGTTCTCAAAAACCAGGGTTCCCTGTCTCTGTGAGGCACAGCTTTTCAGACTCCTGTACTGGAATCTTGTGACTGACTTTGACTTCTATTAAACCCTAGAACAGAAAACCAGGCCTACACATTTTCAGTTGCAAAAATTCACGGTATTGTCTTGGACTTCTACTTGTGATGCTCTCCCTTTTCTCTATTTCTTGACCAATTTCTTTTGTCCCTCCTTTCAGGCACGCCTCCTCTGGGAACTCTTCACTGACTCCGTTCCAATTCCCAAGACTGAGTGACTGCCCGCCTCCCCAGTCCTCCCATAGCCCCACGATCGTCTCTCCATCACTCCCTGTTACATTCATGCCTCTCTCAGTTTCTCCCTCACAGAAGAGCTTGAAGCAGAGCCTCACTCAGGGCACGGCCCATGATAGGTTCACAGAGATCAGCTCTGTAGCCTCAGGGTTATGTAAGAGATGCTTTCCTAAACAGCACTATTATTTCAAAAGCCAAATAAAAGGCTCTGAGGCCACCTACTTCCACTTTCCCTTCAGGGTACTGATTGCAGGGAGTTCCTGTGAAGTCAGCGGTGCAGACCCCACAGACCTGGTTAGTAAACAGGGGGCATAACTTGGCAGCATTGCTTGTAACCCAAATGTCAAAGCCTGATTTTGACATAGCAAAACTAGGCAACAGGGAACTTTCACCTCTACTGTTGTACTTTCTTTTGTTTGTTTCTTTGATTTATCAGTTTGTTTTTGAGACAGAGTCTCCTTCTGTCTCCCAGGCTGGAGTGCAGCGGAGTGGTGCGATCATGGCTCGTTGCAGCCTCCGCCTCCTAGGCTCAAGCAATCCTACCCCCTCAGCCTCCTGAGTAGCTGGGGCTACAGGTGTGTGCCACCATGCCAAGCTACTTTTGAAATGTTCTGTGGGGGCGGGGTCTCCCTATCCTGCCCAGGCTGCTTGGCTGTTCTACTTTCAAGTCACCCCAGGCCAGGCCCTTCACTTCTCACTCTCTCTCACATTTTCCAAGCCCTCCAGGCCCTAAACCACCTGATACTGACCTTTATACAGACATGGAGTCTCACACAAACCTCTGAAAAGAAAACTGCTGCTGATTTGGACTCTGAATACCATTACCCAGCTCACCCTCCTTGCTGTGACAACTCACTTGGACTCATACACCTGCCCAGGGCAACCATGTACATAATCCTGTGAATCAAAGGCAGGAGAGCACCCACATGGACACTCTGGTCTGTGGCATCCCCACCAAATCACGACTCACCACCAACTTGAAGACCTCTGCTTTTTCTGCTCGGCAAGGAGAAACGTGGCTCGAGCCTGCTGAGAGGGCCAGGAAGAAGAAGCAAAATTGGAGGAGTGGGAGTAAGAGATACAGAAACAGGCGGAATGTGACATACCAGAAATGTATCTGCTGCTCGAGCACGAGGCTATAGGAGGGAGGGACGATGGGGCAGGGGTAGAGGGGCTGAATGGGGCGTGGAGGGGGCAGGCCCTCGGCCTCTTTGCACCCGGCAGAGTGATGAGCTTCGCCGGTGTCTTCATTGAAGTCCTGTTGGTCCCTACCGGCACATCACACACTCCTGGAAGCATGATCTTCACTCCCTTCCTTGCACATGATGACCTGGTGAGTCTGGCTTCCCTCCATTGTCCTGGAATGTCCCCAAGGAGGCTGGGCTTTAGTCTGTGCAGGTCACTGCTGCATCCCCAAGCCATGGAAGAGGGCCGGAGATGCACACAACAGTTGCGTCACAGAAGCCAGGGATGGGAGGGACCGTTAGGATCTGGCTATTTAGTCTGTCTTTCAGAATGTGAAAGGGCCCCTAAAAGACCTTGAGGAATGGGTGGCTGTGTCTGACGCCACGGAGGACCCATCCAGTGGCACAGCCTTGCCCAAGGAACCTGCTCTTCCGTGAGGGTCTTGGAGGATCCAGTTCCAGAGGGCCCTGGCATGTTTCACCAAGTGCTTCAGGGGAGAGATCCTTCGGAGCCAGCCTCTGCTCCTCTCACTGCTCACCACCAAGCCCATCCGCCTCCCCTTCCTCTTCCACCAAGAGAACCTCAGGCCAAGCCAGAAATCCCCAGGGCCCCCGAGGGTCCACTTGTCACTCTGCTTTCCTCCCTAGGGGAGGATACCGGACACACGAAATCTGAGACCACCGGAGCCACAGACACAGAGCCATGAACGGTGACCGAGCCCCCTCTGCTGCTCCATGCCCCTGCTCGCCCCAGTATCCCAGTCGCCGGGCCTGAAATAAATGCTGGCACGCTTGACTGTTTTTGCTTTGTGGCATTTGATGGAACTTTCAACAAGTCGGGTGAACTGGGGGTGGTCAGCTTTGGCGGCCGTGGAGTTGTGGAGGGAGAGAGCTAGCATCTTCCTTAGCCCTGTTAGGCTGTCCGCCCTCCTCCTCTAGGCAGCGCTGCTTGTTACTAGGTCCTGGTGGCAATGGGCTGTGGCCAATCAATGGTGAGTTTTCCACAGCTCTCAGCTCTGACCCTGGCGGGGCACTTACATGCAGGAACGAGGACGGAATAACATCTCACATGCAAGAATGAGGACGGAATAACATCTCACATGCAAGAATGAGGACGGAATAACATCTCTCTTCCCCCCAGCAATGCACATGGTCTTCATATCTGAGGAAAACTGGGCGGTGTTTATATTTGGAGATGAGAGGGTCATGTGGAGGAAGAATCTGTGGATCTCAGAAATGGCGTTAACCCCTATACTGACAAAGAGCTCCCAAGCCCCCCTACTCCACCACAAGACAGAGACTCCTTCCAACAGACGGCCTTGTCTGCAACTATGCATTGTTCCTTTCCATGAGATGAGGACTTTATTTTTTTTCTTTTGCCTTCCTAAGGTGACCTTGATATGTGTTGCAACATAGGATCAGCAGGAGAATTCTGAAAAGGGGGTTGGAGCATAATTGTCCCTGTTAACTAACAACCATGGAGGAGGCCCCGTTAAAAACTGCAACACCAGGAGTCGCCAAAGTAAATGGACAAGGATATTGGATGTGCTTTTTAGCATCAAGAAGCTTAACTGGGACACGGGAACACCAAAATTCTCTCTCCCCCTCCCCCATCTCATGGAGTCCTCTATGCAAAGCCAAGGGAGAAATAAAAATGCTTTCATAGGGCCTGCTGGGTGAATTACTCACCCTCTGGTTCTTCAGAGGTCCAGGGCCTTTAAGCTCAAATGAAATCCAGATGGGATAAGGTTCAGGTAGGCGACAGCATTTGGAAGTCCCACAGCCCCTTTTCCTATATTCCCAGGGAACAGCCACAGTGAGACCCATAAGTACTGAACAGATGAAGCTGCTAATTATGGAGTGATGGAATTCTTTAGATCCCATGTCTCTGCAGCTTTTTCGATGGCACAGGTACCACCTATCTCCCCACAATGCCTCTGTCCTCCTGAGCTGGGCCCTAACTCACTCAGTGGGCGAAGTTCAGCTCCATGTCGCTGCTTCTCCAAAAGGGGCTAGGACTTCACATCATGGGGTTTAGCCCTGTCCAAAAGAGGAGCAGCGTTCCACCTCCCTAGGGCTGGGGGCCTGTTGGGCGTTCGTTCCTTCATAGCTGCTGTCATAACCATGAGCTCAGTCATTGCACTGGGAAGGGAGTGTCAGGGAGAGTGTGCATAGGCATGCTTGTGCTTGTGTGTGTGTATTTAGGATGTGAATACTTGTTGAAACAAAAAATGATGTGGGGAAATCTGGTGGATAGGGCACAACTTGGCAGTCACACTTGAAAGCCAAGTGGCAGAGATGGGATTTGAAGGTAGCCAGATTCAGCAACAAGGAGCCCTTCTCCCCAGCACCACACTCTGTCCAGGGCTCTCCAATCTGACCCTAACATTGTCCAAGTCTGCTTTGCCCAGAACCATATGCCCACTACCCACCAGATGCTGACTGACTCCCACACTCCTACCCATCATCTCCTGAAAGGAATACCTCCACTGCTGATTCGACCTCTAGTTGCCATCGTCCACCTCAGGCCCTCTTGGCTTGGATGGACCATGTGTACGTCTCTGCCTTCCTCATTGCGCAGACGGGTGGACTCTGCAGCCTCACAGCAGAAGATGCTTTCCTCTGCCAGTCCTGTATGCACAGGAGATTCAACTCATGTTGAAATTTCATCCCCAAGGTGGTGGTGCTGGGAGGTGAGGCTTAGTGTAAGGTTGTTGGTGTCATGAGGGCGCCACCTTTGTCCCCGTAGGTGTCTTGGTGCTCTCCTCACAGTAGTGTGTGAGTTCTTGCTCTGGCGAGACTAGATTAGTTCTCACAGGAATGGACAAAGTGCCCAAGAGAGTAGGTTGCTATACAGCCAGGATGTCCCTCGGGTTTCCTCTCATTGCATGTGTCCGCTTCCCCCTTGGCCTTCCTCGCCACATTATGACACAGCACACAAGCCCTCGCCTGAAGCTAGGGCCACGCCCTTCAACTTTCCAGCCTGCAGAACCATGAGCTAAATAAATTTTTTTTTTAATTTACAAATCGCACAGTCTCATGTATTCTGTTACAGCGACACAAAACAGATGCTCGTGCATCTCGGGAGGAGGCCCATTACCCATTGCATGATGAACCATTTGAGCATACAGGGCAATCACATGCAGGAAGGGGAAAAGACAGGTCAGCAATAGGGGAAGGCATGGGTCGTCAGCTTTACACCTTTGTTTCTGAAATATGACTGTCCCCGAGTTACGAGTTCTTTTCCTTTGCTTTTACCTCCCCCCGACCCATGTTTACATCACCTGACAATCCCCGTGCCTGAGGGATGTCTCAGGTAGGTCAGTAAAGTGGACAGTGCCTCAGAAGAAGGTGTGGGGTCAGAAATTCCACTGCTCCAGGATCACCCAGCACTTCCGGTGAACAGAAGACCATTGGATTGTGTAAATGAGCCAGAGATTAAGCTTGTTTTTCTGCCCCACCCATTCTCAATCTCTCCGGTGCTACGTTCCCGTGAATCCTGGGCAACCTTACCGAGGTAGGAACATTTGTACTTAGCTCCACGAAATGTTACCCAGCCTGCTGTGTTACAGGAGCATCACATGTTTTCGTTTTATTATTCCACCATCCGGATCAAGGTGAGTGGTGGGCTCACCATTCTGAGGTCGCATCGCCAGCACAAGAGGGAGCCAAGATACAGTCCCTGGTTGATCTGAGGCAAGGACCCTTCCATTACAGCAATGCAGTCTAAGAGCCACTGTCACCAACTAGAAATCTAGGGGCTCCTAATGGACTGTGAGTTACAGCCCATCCTCTTGGTGATCAGGACACTGTACTTCCAGTCTTACATGCAACAAAGCTAAAACATTCATTTAGTCATTGTTCCCAGGTAACAGGGTGCCTGGAGGCAGTTCCCACCACACAGTGCCCAATCTCCTCCCACACTGCACCCACTGGGGAATTGTTTTGACTGGTAAAAATGACAGTGTGACTTAATGGGGAAAAAACTGCATCTGCTGTGCCTCTCCTCCAGTGCTCCCCATGGTCACCTGAGGTAGTTCTACAGACCTCCAGAGTACTCCTGAGAACAGTCGGAAGACTGCTGGTCTCCTACAAAAGATGGAGCCTAATCATGGGCCTTCCAGACACATACTAATGAGTGATGGGACCTCACATTGGTCATATCAAATCACATTCATCTGTTTTATTTCCCGTAGGGGGAAAGCTGCATCTCCCCGGATCCCCCAGAGTGGTGCCCTCAGCATCACAGGGTGGGCAGCTCAACCTTTAAGCCATCCCAAGGGAGAGCACCCGCTCCAAGACCACTCTCATAAAAGACTGATCCCTCCATCCTCCGTGCACTGATTACAAAGAGGGACTTGGCTTTCCTGGGACTCCAGCATGAGGAAGTGTAATGAGATCATGCCAGTGAGGGTCAACGTGGGCTTTGCTTGTTTCCGTGACCCTGCCAGTCATTTTATTCATTCACTGGCCATCTTTAGACACCCATAGTCTCAGTCCGAAAATAGATGGGCATAGGGAGAAAGCGTACCCAAAGAAGATGCACTCACTCACTCGTGGGTTTTAAAGTTTGTGGGGAAAATAAGTGGAAGAGGGTTTGGAGGGAAGTGGCATTATTTGAGAGAGGCTTTTCATAGGATAGACAGAATGGTGCTGTCTTAGGTTGGAGGTGGGCCTGGGGCAAGGTCCAGAGAGGGGCCAAGGATGACACCCAGGTTTCTGGTTTGAGTGACTTGTGGCCCTGGGGTACCGTTGACCAAAATCGGGACCACATGCAGAGGAGGAGAATTCAGCGAAAGGCTGAAGAAATCGGGTCTAGTCTTCGGTTCTGCTAAGATTCATACAGCTGATGGGTTGCTCAGAAGCTACGTTGAACATACTTGGCAATTACACAGGAAATAACCAGAATTTTAACCCATTCAGGACATTTATACACATCCTGTTCTTGTTTCAGCTTGGTTTGCAGTTTTTTTACATACGCGATAACACATGTATGTTTTGGTGTATGGTGCAAAGGTGAGGCTCAAAACTGGTGGTGCTCGACCGTGTTGGGTAATATTTGTAGGCTGTCCCAGGCCCTAATGGGCCACTTAAGGGTGGACAAGACCTGTATTGCAGAGACATCATTAACCATTGGCACACACCATGGAGCATGGATTAGGAGGCTTTGGCCTTGGTTCACTTATTCATCACTGTCCTCTGGGGATTGTGAGGGGAGGGTGAACCGCCTCCTCCCAGAGGTAGGAGCTAGACGTAACTTATTCGCTTGCTGTGAGAACTGGATGGGATACAACGTGTGGGGGCATGCCAGGCAAAACCTGGTCCCCAGTAACACTGACTTCCCATATCTACTGAGAGGACAGGAGCTATGGATTCTTTGGGTGGCATTTGTAACTCCACTGTGAATAGTATCATCGGTGGGCATTTAATGATTAGTAGTAATATCGATGACCATTTATCTCATAATACACAGTTCCGGTATGTTTTCTGCAATTGCCTGGATGAGTAATCTGTTGAACTTGCACTGTGCTCCTCATGTTCTTGTTTGTTTGTTTGTTTCTTGTTGTGGGTACAGGGTGGGTGTATCTCACTTTCTAATATCTTCCAGGGCTGTTGGGAGTTTTCTCATTAATCCTCACAGCAGTCCTGGGTAGTTGAGAAGGACCGCTGCTATTACTCTTTGTGGGGGCAGGAAAGAAAGCGTCTCACAGAGGGGTTGTGAAGATTACATGGGATGCCCCCTCCACAGAGCAGCTGGTGTTGTACTGGGCCTAGAGGCAACATCCATCAGATTCCTTGAGATCAGGCCCTTTGGGATAAGCTTTGGATGCCATTTGTCCCCAGATCATCATCCAGTAGCAGTCATTTACATGATGATACTAGTAATAGCTGCTAAGCCTGAGAGTTTGCATTGATAAGAGCTATGGGCTGCTGAAATGATTGCTGGAGGTGTATCTCACCCCCTTTCCTTTTATTCCAGCTGGGATCAAAGAACTCACCTTTCCCACACTTGCAACGGTGGCTCAGAACTATTATCTGGTTATTAGAGAAGTGGCCAGGAGACAGCCAGTTACTTAGACAAAGTCACAGTTAGTGGTGGGTCTTGTCCTGGCCCTTAGATCTCCCAACCCTCACTACAGTGTCCTGTCCAGCAGGCCCATTATTGTGCCCCTTCTTCTGCCATTCCTTGTCTTGTGGGCTTTGAAGTAGGCACTCTCCTCTGAGGACAAAAGAAGGCTTGTTCTGCTATATGCTGTGTTCCTTCTGTGTCTAGGAGGAGGCCAGTATGAATAGGGCTTTAACGTTGGCCTATAGCCTGCCATGGGCCCACGTCATTGCATAGCTTTCCAGTTAGGCACACATAGGTTGGGATCTTGGATTAGAATCTAGGGACAAATCCCTGCATCTTTTCTTAGCCTGGCTTTCTGCATTTGAACACTGGGGTAAATAGGAGAAGTGAGGTCAGCAAGATGGCTGAACAGATGATCCCACAGTATCACTCTTCCTACAAAAGTATAACTACAAATTAATCAAAGACAAGAAAACCACCCTGATTTCACTAGAACTTGGGGGAGAAACAAGGAAACTTTCTAGGATGACAAAATTGAGAAAAGCCACAACCAGTAAGAGGAACAACAGTCACGTTAGACTGTGCCACCTCCTCCCCCAAACCAGCATAATGCTACTCACAGAGAATTTCTCTAGACCCACAATTTCTGAGGTGGGAGGAGGGAATTGGAGGTGGACATGTGACCTCCCCATCAGTCTGGGAATCTTCATGGGAAATCCCCTCCAGCCCTATCCCACGGGTACCCTTCAGAGTTCCGGAAGAGAGCTAAAACACCTGGGGTGAATTGGGAGGAGAAAGTGGGTGCACTGATCACAGCAACTCTGACGTGGATCTTCACGGCTGCTCTGTGCCACGATCAGTAGGCATGCCATTGCTGAGGAGACTGGCCAGAGCCATAGCACTGCTGGGGGCGCAACACACAGGAAGGCCCAAATCCCTGGCCAGATTTCCCACTAAGCCCATGTGATCACCTGGAGCCTTCCCTTGTCCTGGAAAGAACTAAAAGGTTGTCAATAATGGGCCAGTGTTCACTTAAGTCTTCCCCAGACCAAGAAATAGTGGCAGGGCAGCAACATAGCTCCAGTGGAGCATTTAAGTTCTGGTGCTCACAGTAAGTCTTTTCCAGACTGAAAGCAACAGCCGGCCAGGGATTAAGTTGCAATATTAAGTAGTAAAGGTTTAACACCACCAAGGAACAGCTGCAAAACCTGGAAGAGGTGGGCATCTCCTCAAACACACACACATCAACATAAAGAGACAAGAATTGTGAAAACTCACAAAATATGACACGCCAAAAGAGACCAACCAAACTCCAGTAACAGACCCAGAAAAACTGAAGATCTATGGAATGTCTGTCAGACAATTCAGAATAATCCTAAAGAAGTTTGGGGAAGTACATGACAATATGGACAACAAATTAAATAAAATTTGAATAACAATCCAGGAACAAAACAAAAAGTTTGACAAAGAAATAAAAACAATTAAAAAAAAAATCAGAGGCCCTAAAATAGAGAATACAGTAACTGAACTGAAAACCTCATTAGAAAGGTTTAACAGCAGAGTTGACCAAACAGAGGAAAGAATCTGCAAGCTCCAAGACAGAACATACATAGAGGAGGAAAAGGACAAAAGCATTTTAAAAGAGGGAAGAAGAAGGCCTTTAAGAATTATAAGACATCATCAAGAAAATTAGGTTCTGCATAACAGAAATTGCTGAAGAAGACCAAAAAAAAAAAAAAAAAAAAAAAAAAAAACAAGGTCTAGAAAGCATATTTAGAAAAATAATGGCTGAAATTTCCCAAATCTGGAGAAAGATCATAGCATTCAGGTACAGGAAGCTCAGAGGTCACAAATAAAATTCAACCCAGAGACAAATTCCCCAAGGCACACCAAATTCAAATTATTTAAACAAATCAAAGGCAAAGAAAAATGCTCAAAGCATCAAGAGAAAAACAACAAAAACAACATATCACACTCAATGGATCACCAATACAGCTTTCAGTGGATTTCTCACCAGAGACCCTGCAGGCCAGGAAAGGGAGGAATGATGCATTCAACGTCATGAAGGGGAAAAAACTGTCAGTCAAGAATACCATATTTAGCAAAGCTATCCTTCCAAGAAAAAAGAAAGAAAAAGGCTTCCTGAGACAAAAAGAAAAAACAGAAAAGAAAAAAGGTGACAAAAATCATCAACACAACACCTGTCTTACAAGAAATGCTAGAAAAGAACACTAACATGTAACAAAAATATATATGAAGGTATAAAACTCACGGGTAATAGTCAGAAAGCAGACAAATTTACAATCCTGTAATATTGTCATCGCGGGTTGCCAAATACATCTTAAGTATGAAATCTAAAAGACAAAACTGTTCAAAACAGTAATAACTACAATAATTGGTTAAGAGATAGGAATATAAAAAAGATGTAACTTAAAACATCAAAAAGTCAAAGTGTGGCTGGAGGGACGCGTTAAAGTGTAGAGTTTGTTTTTGTTCATTTTTCCTGTGATTAAAGTTCAACTGCTACCTGTTTAAAATAACCTGTTGTAATTATAAGACATATTTTGTACATCACATCATGGTAACCACAAAGCAAAAACCTATAATAGGGACACTAAAATATAAATAGCAAGGAATCAAAATTTACTACTAGAGAAACCACATAATAGCAAAAGAAGACGGTAAGAGCAGAACAAAGGAAGAACAGATCTACAAAAATAAAAATAAAAACAAAACAGGTAACAAAATGGTAGTGTTAAACTTTTACCTGTCCATGATAAACTTGAATGTAAATGGACTAAGTTCTGCAATTAAAAGACATAGAGTGGCTAAAAACACAAGCCCCAACTATATACTGTCTAAAAGAAACTCACTTCACCGACAAAGACACACACAGACTGAAACCAAAGGGTTGGAAACAGACATACCATGCAAATGGAACCCAAAACAGAGTGGGAGTACCTCTATTTAGATCAGATAAAATAGACTTAAAAAGAAAAAGTCAAAGAAGGCCATTGATATGATGTTAAACAGGTTAATAAAGCAAAAGGATATAACAATTGTAAATATATGTGTTTGTATATATATACATATGTTTTTTAACAATTGTATATATAGTAATATATATTACAAAATATATATTGTTAACAACTGTAATACATTTGTAATATATATTTAATTGTTAAATATATTTTTAACAACTGTAAATATATATTATAAATATAATAGTAAATATATATAGTAAATATATATAAAGTAAACATATACATATTGTAAAAAAATATATATTTATAAATGTTGTAAATATATGCACCCAACACCAGGGCATCGAAATATGTAAAGTAAATATTAAAAGACCTAAAAGGAGAGATTGACCATGATACAATAATCGTGAGGGACTTTAATACCCCACTTTCAGCAGTGGACAGATCATCCAAACAGAAAATTAACGAAGAAATGTTGCCATTAAACTGCACTCTAGACCCCATGGACCTAACATATATTTACAGATCATTCCATCCAAAAGCCACAGAATACATACAGGAAATGCAGTTCTAAGAGGAAAGTTTATAACATAATGCCTGTGTAACAGGAGTGGAAATATCTCAAATAAACAACCTAATATTATGCCCCAAGGAACTAGAAAAAGAACAAAAAAACCCAAAGTTAGCAGAAGAAAAGAAATAACAAAGATCAGGGCAGAAATAAACAAAATAGAGATTTTTAAAAAACAACTTAAAAATCAAAAAACAAAGAGTTAGCTTTTTAAAAGATAAAGAAATTGGCAAATCTTTAGCTAGACTAACTTAGGAAAACAGAGAGAAGACTCAAATAAAAACAGAGATAAAAAAAGGAAACATTACAACTGGCACAACAGCGGTGGAAATGATGATAAGAGACTATCATGAACAACCATCTGCCAAGAAATTCAAAATCTAGAAGAAAGAAGTAAGCTCCTGAACACATACAAGCTACCAAGATTGCATCACAAAGAAGTAGAAAACCTGAACAGAAACAATAAGGAATAATAACATTGAAGCAGGAGTAAACACTCTCCCATCAAAGAAAAGTCCAGGACCTGATGGATTAGCTGGTGAATTCTACCAAGCATGTAAAGAACTGGTACCAATTCTTCTCAAAGGCTAAAAACAACAACAAAAAAAAATGAAGAGGAGGGAATACTTTCAAAAACATTTTATGAGGCCAGCATTACTGTAATTCCAAAGCCAGACGAGGACATTACAAAACAAGAAAGCTAAAGACCAATATCACTAATAAGCATGGATGCAAAAACCCTCAACCAAACACTAGCAACACATTAAAAATATCTTCCATCATGACCAAGTGGGATTCATACCAGGGATGCAAGGTTGGTTCAATATATGTGCAAAGTAATAAAAGTGATGCCTCACATCAATAGAACAAAGGACAAAATCCATTGACTCATTTCAAGAGATGCTGAGAAGCATTCAAAAATTTCAACATCCCTTCGTGATAGAAACTCCCAGCAAAGTGGGCATAAAAGGAACATACCTCAACAAAATAAAGGCCACATATGATAAACCCAAAGCTAATATCATACTGAATAGGAAAATGTTGGAAGCTTTTTCTCTCAGAAAGAAAAGAATGCTGACTTTCACTACTTAAATTCAACTTCGTGTTGGAAGTTCTAGCCAGACCAATTAGGCAAGAGGAAGAAATAAAGAGCACCTGTATTAGTCTGTTTTCACACTGTTGATAAAGACATACCCGAGACTGGTTAATTTATTTTTTAAAAAGGGGCTTAATGGACTAACAGTTGCACATGACTAGGGAGTCCTCACAATCACGATGGAAGGCAAAAGGCACATCATACACGTCGGCAGGCAAGAGAGAAAATGAGAGCTGAACGAACAGGGAAACACCTTATGAAACCATCAGATCTCATGAGACTTATTCACTACCACGAGAACAGTATGGGGGGAACCGCCCCCAAGATTTTATTATCTCCCACCAGGTCCCTCCCACAACACGTGGCAATTACGGGAGCAACAATTCAGGATGAGATTTGGGTGGGGACACAGCCAAAGCATATCAGCATCCAACCGGAAAGGAGGAAGTCAAATTGTTCCTGTTAGCAGATGACATGGTCTTACATAGGGAAAACCCTAAAGACTCCACCAAGTAACTATCAGAACTAATAAGTGAATCTGGCAAAGTGGCAGAATATAAAATCAGCATACAGGAATCAGTAGCATGTCTGTTTGCCAATAGCAAACTATCTGAAAAAGAAATCAAGAAAGTAATTCCATTTACAATAGCTACAAAAAAATAAAATAAAATAAAATCCCTAGCAATAAACTTAAGCAAGGAGATGAAAGATCTCTACAGTGAAAACTGTAGAACACTGATAAAAGAAATTGAAGAGGACAAAAATATATGGAAAGAGATCCCATATTCATGCACGAATTAATATTGTTACAATGTCCATAGTAACCAACGTGATCTCCATGTTCAACATTTGACATCCCTGTCAAAATACCAATGACAGTCTAGACAGAAAAAAAAAATCCTAGATTTGTATGGAGCCACAAAAGATGCTCATAGCCAAACCAGTCACAAGCAGGAAGATCAAAGCTGGAGACAACACACTACCTGACCTCAAAATACACAAAAGCAACCAATACAACAGGACACTGACATAAAATCAGATACATAGACCAATAAAACATTACAGGGAATCCAGATATAAATCCACGCATTAGCAGCCAACTGATTTTCTACACGGGAGCCAAGAACCTACATGGAGGATAGGACAGTCTCCTCAATAGATGGTTCTGGACAAACTGTATGTTCACAATCAGAAGAAAGAAACCAGACCCCTATCTCTCACCATATACAAAAGTCAAATCAAAATGGCTTAAAGACTGCAATGTCAGACCTGAAACTGTGAAACTTCTAGAAGAAAACATAGGGGAAACATTTCACTAAATTGAACTGGGCAAGGATTTATTTTTTTTTTTTTTCAGTAAGGCCTCGAAAGCATAGGCAACAAAAGCACAAATAGATCCAAAGGATTATATCAGACTATAAAACATCTGCACAGCAAAAGAAACGATCAGTCGAGTACAGAGACAGCTTACAGAAAGAGAGAAATAGTATTTTCAAACTATACGTCTGACAAGGGGTTAATGTCCAGAATATATAAGGAGCCCAAACAATAGCAAAATTCATCATAATTCAATTAAAAATTGGGGAAAATGCCTGAATAGATTTTTCTCAAAAGAAGATGTGCAAATGGCTAACAGATATATGAAAACACTCAACATCACCAATCATCAGTGAAATACAAATCTAAACCACAATAGGATATCACTTCGCCCCAGTTAGAACGGCTGTTATCAAAAAGACAAAAAGTAACAAATGCTGGAGAGGATGTTGAGAAAGAGGAACACTTATGCACTGTTGGTGGGAATGAAAATTACTACAGTCATTATGGAAAACAGTGTGAAGATTCCTCAAAAAATTAAAAATAGAACTGCTGTGTGATTCAGCAATCTCGTTACTCGGTATATAGTGAAAGAAAAGGAAATCATCACGTTGAAGAGACATCTGCACTCCTGTGTTCGTTGCAGCATTATTCACAATAGCCAAGATATGGAATCAACCTAAATGCCCATCTACAGATGAATGGATAAAGAAAAATGTGGCTTGTATATACAATGGAATACTATCCAGCCATAAAACCAAATGAAATCCTGTCATTTGAGGCAATATCGATGAACCTGGAGGACATTATGTTAAGTGAAATAAGCCAGGCACAGAAAGACAAACACCACATGACCTCACTCAGGTGTGGAATCTTAAAAAGTTGATTTCATGGAAGCAGAAACTAGAATAGTGGTTACCAGAAGCTGGGGAGGGAAGCGGGTGTGGGGCAATGGGAGGGGCTGGTAAAGGGTAAAAAGTTACGGGTTAGATGTAAAGAACGAGTTCTGGTGTTCTATTACACAGTAGAGCGAGTATAGAAAATACCAATGTAGTGTATACTTCAAGATTTTAAATCTAGAAGATTTTAAATGTTAACACTGCAAAGAGATGACAAATGTTTAAAGTGATGAATATGGTAATTGCCCTGACTTGATGATTATACAATGTATACAGGGGTGGAAACATCACACGGTACCCCATAAATATGTACAATTATCTGTAAGTAATACATTTTTAAATCGTGAATGAAAAAAAACATTTAAGAGTGTACCTGAAACTCTTACAGGTGGAAAGCTCTGTAAGGCTAGAGCTCATTATTGTGCCGCCAGCCCTCATTGTGATCTTGGCACATGGAACTATGGTGATTCTGTCCCCAGTGTGCAGAGTATCTCTGACACCTAACTCAATAAGTATTCATTAAATGTAAAGAAAACCAACCAAACAAAAAGAAAACTGAGGTAAATACTAACAACCTCACCTGGTTGTGGTGAGGCCTGAATAAAGCAGCCTGTATGAACACCCCAAATGAAAAGTGTCCATACAAGAAGACACAGGAAATCAAATGCAAACAGAAGTGAGAGACTGGGAGCAAACGTCTTCTTCAATTATAACAGACTAAATAATCGTATTTGCAATATACAGAGAGCTTTGATGAGACAACTCAAGAAACGCATGGGAGAACAAACAACAATAAAAAAGCTAACGAACAATCTGAGCAGGTCATTTATAGAAATACAAACGGCCACTATGAAGGGAAGAGGAGCTCCACATCACAAGTCATAATGGAATTAAGATAACAATGTGATTCCACTTTTCAAACTGCAACTTGAGAAACATTTAAAATTATAGTGATACCAATCGGGTATCATATACTGAGGTTCTGACGCTGGTAGTATGAATTGGCACAGATTCACGCTATGCACCAAATGTGCACTCCACATTTGGAGTGCCATTTGTCAGGGATTAAACGGTTTAAATATATTTACCCTATGGTGCATCCCCAAATTCTTTCTTCCTCCTGGCACCAATCATAACTAGAAGTAGGGTGGGAAAACTGATGCTTCCTAGACCAGAGGCCTGGCGGCTCAGATGCCACTGTCTCAAGGCCCATCACAGGGTCCTAAAAGGGCTCTGCCAAGCCCTTGACAAACCCTTGGGCATCCTCAAGGCCAGGACCTTGGAAGGCTCCCGTAGGCTGAGCCTGAGCCGTGACTGAGCAGCTCGACTCAAAAATTACAGCTAAAAATCTCAGGGCTCTGTGAGACACAGTTTTCCACATCCATGCTTCCCTCAAGCGCCCTACGGTGGCTTCCACTGATGCACAGAAGAGAAACCTGGAGTTTGATTGTGGATCCCCAGCAATGCTGGGGTTCTGCTCACTGGGAATTTAGGAGTAGTTTCAGGGTTGTCTACTCACTGAGTTTCTTGACATGAAGATGGAGCTGGTGAGGGGAAAAATATAATTGGCAAGTACCCCGGTTTGAATTTCAGTAAACCTTAAAGATAACGATGCACAAATAGATCTTTCCTTAAGTCTTTAGGCTTATATAAGTAGAGTAACGTGAAAATCAGAAAACATCACTCGCAATTAGTCATTTAATCATCTATGTGAGAGTCACGTTGTGGGACTGGAAGCTGATTAGAGTGGGCTCAAGGCACACTCGGGAGAGAGGAAAAGGAAGCGATGATACTTTTAGTCAATGAGGCAGCTCAGCACTTGAAGGAATTCATGAGAATGTATCAACTGCTTGAAAAGAGCGTACTCATCTACAGGAGGAGAGGGTGAAGATCCAGGCCAGGGACAGGCGGATGGATTTTCACCGAGGGGACAGGCCTTGAACCAGAGGCCCAGCACAATGAAGAGTTCTGCTGGCCTCTGACAGTAAATCCTTTCAGACACCACATGTACATCGCACTTCTCAGAAAACATGAACTTCACTGGCATTCCTGCTGCTGCTGAGTCCTGATCTGACTGTGTGGAGAAAGCCGCATCCCCCAGACTGGTGCCCTCAACTTTGCAAGGTGGGCAGCTCCAGTTTGTAGCCTTCTCAAGGAAGAGCAAACTCTTGAGGACCTGGTGAGCCTGATTTCCCTCCAGTGTGGCAGATAGTCAGCCCCAGGAGAGCTGGGATCTAGATTTCTAGAGTTCGTTGCTGTATCCCCAGTACCTGCAACTGATCCTGGTGTGCAGATAACAGGCCCTCGGCGAACACCCGATGAATGAAGGAAGCAATGTTAGTGCTGGCTAGAATGATTTTTCCCTATTTTCCTGAACAGGACTGGCTCAGCTGAAGACACTATGCCCTTGGTTTATTTTGCCAACAGCATAGAGGACCCATCCAGTGGCACAGGCTTGCCCAGGGAACCTGTTCTTCTGAGAGGGTGTTAGAGGAACTGGATCCAGGGAGCCCTGGCATGTTTCACCAAGTGCTTCAGGTGAGAGCCCCCTGCTTCTCTCACTGCTCACCGCCAAGCCCACCAAGAGAACCTCAGGCCAGGCCACAATCCCCAGGGCTCCCAAGAGTCCACTTGTCCCTCTGTTTTCCTCCCTAGGGGAGGTTACCGGACACTTGGAAGCTGAGACCACGGGGGCTGCAGACACAGAGTCGTGAATGGTGACCGAGCCCCTTCTGCTGCTTCATGACCCTGCTCACCCCAGTGGGCCTGAAATACATACCGGCACACTTGACTCTTTTGGTGTTATGATATTTGATGTCCCTCTCTACATGAGGATCCACCTCCTGTGATTTATGGTTTGCCTCTTTCGGTGGAGGTGGCAGGGAAGGGGGTCGTTGTGGAGAGAGAGTTAGGCACAGGGTACCTAGCTAAATGGGTTGCTATCCTTGTGCCTTGGAGCAGTACTGCATGTCCCCCAGTCACTTTTGCAATAGCACAATGGTTGATGGACAGTAAACAGCTACTGGTTTCAAACACTTCATATAGGGTGGCTGATGTGCACTGACTGAGTGATAACCCTTGGGCCGGGGAGGAGGGCTGTAGGTTGAGGGACAAGGAGGTGAGGTCAGAAGGAGAGAAGATGTCGTAGAATGCACGGGAAAGGCTTCAGAGGCATTAAGTTATAATTTGAGCACAACAACCCCCACCCCAACCTTGGAGAGAGCCCCTCCAACACATGGCCTCATCCATCACCTCAGGTTGTTTATCTCTTATTATGATACCGTGTCTCTTTGTCAGCTGCCCCTGAGATACATTGCAAGAAAATAGCAGCAGTAGGAAGAGCTGAGTCTGGTGGATGCTTCCCAGAACTGGAAAAAGCCCAGGCTTCTCTGGGATGGCTCTGCTCCTGGCTAAGGTTCTGCCGTGGGAGTCCAGCCACCTGCAGTCCCGATCCCCATGGCCTAATGGAACCACTGGGTTCCTAGGAAACTCACAAGTTCACCGTGCCACCCCCTAGCTTGACACATTTGGCTCTGAGACACATCGGGGAAATGTGGAGTGTTGGGGTCCTGAGAGCCCCACCTTCTCTTCTGTTTTCTACTTTTAGAGTATTGTACTACTGAAATATTTCAAACCTACAGAAAAACAGAGAGAAGAATACAGCAGCCACCATCCCTACTTAAAAATGCTTTGCTATATGTGCTTCACATCTCTCTCTCTGCTTTTGAGTTAAATACATTATGGAGACACACAAATCATCCCCAATCTATACTCACTCCTCTCCTCCCTAGAGTAGGTCCCCAGTCTTAGGCATCTGAACACCTCTGGGTCTCCATGCAGCTTCAGAGCAGCTCCTTCTCTGGCATGGGTGCTCCCGCATTGCTTTAGAGATGCTTCTGTGATGCCTGCTGGAGAACATGGGGGGATTCTACCCAGAATCCCAACCCAGAGGGCAAAAGCAAGAACATCTCAGCAGCTTTCACAGATAACTCTGGACCCAGCCCTCTCCCACCTACACCCGTGTTCTCCTGAGGTGCACCCTGTCTCAGTGGGAGAGCTGAGCTCTTCACCTCTCTTTTACCAGGAGAGGCCTGGAGCACCATCCTGGGTCCCAGTCCCACCCAAGTGATGGGTTTGTGCTTCAGTCACAGGGAGCAGGTCCATTTTCAGCTGCTGTGACATCTCACGGGCTCAGTGGCGGGGAGTAGCTGGTAGGGATGGGGAGGAAGGCAAGGCCAGGCAGACTCGAGTCCTGGGTCTGCTGGAAGAGAGGTGGGATCAGATAGATGCAGGCCACATAGCACAGTCGAAGGTGGCCCATCAACCATTTGCTCCGTCAAGGCGGTTGATACCCAAAGGGACTCACTATACTGAGGTGGGTGCAGGAGCAGGTGTGGTGGGCAGCCTTCCAGAATGGCTTTCAAGGATTCCCCTTCCTGGCACCCATGCTCCTCCTATGGGATTCCCTCCCCTTCAGGGTGGGCTGGACCTAGTGACTTGCTTCTAACAAACAAAATTTGGCAAAGGTGATGGTGTGTCATTTCCATGCTTAGGCTGTAACAGGACTGTGACTTCTGACCTGCTGGCATTCATTCTCTCCCTCAGGCTCTTCTTGTATGCGTGCTTGCCCAGATGGAGAAGGCCAGCTGGCGAGGAGCTGATGGAAGCCTCTGGCCAACAGCCATAGAGGAACTGAGGCCCTCAGGCCAGCGACCCACTAAATCCTGCCAACAATCGCATGAGTGAGCTTGGAAGTCTGTCTTTCCCCCAGTTGAGCCTACAGATGAGGAACTAGATCCTGCCAACAGCCACATGAGTGAGCTTGGAAGTCGATCCTTCCCCAGTCAGGCCTACAGAGGAGACTGTTGTCCCTGGGCTGGCAGCCTTGTGAGAGACTGGGAAGTAGAGGATCCAGTTAAGCCATACCCGGATCTCTGATCTGCAGAACTCTCAGAGAAAAACTGCTTATCATTTTAACTTGAAAGGTTTGGGGTAGTTTTTTAATGCAGTAATCAATAACAATTAAGACAGCAGGAATATCTGGGGGCTAGGGACTGGGTGCAAGACACAGAAGGCTCGATTAAGGCTGGGAGGGGTTCTTGGGTGCCAGGGTGGTGCATGGTGCACCCATGTTTTAGTCAGACCTGGGGTCAAGTCCCAGCTTTTTCAGTAAATATCTGTGTGACCTCGGACAAGTATCTTGAAGTCTCCGGCCCCAGTTTAGAGCTCTGTAAAATTTGACTGACATTGAACTTCCAGGACCGTTGGAAAGATAAGTGCTGGCTTAAGTAATCCACACGAGAGAGTGTGTGATATGTATTAGGCCCTCAGTAAGTGGCAGCCATGTATAGTAATAGAGTTGACCTGGGACTCTGCATCCTCCTCTTGGGAGCTCCCGGGTGACTCCGGGTCATTCCAGTGCCAAGAAACAAAAACCAAAACCCAAAAACAGTGCAGGAAATATATCTTCCTAGCAAGTAGGACAAAGGCATCTGTTCTCCAGGAAGAGAGGCCCAACAGAGTGGATACTTTTCCAAAAATTCTGGTGTGAGGGAGGCAGCCCCAGCAGGCTGCAGCTCATAGGCCATATCCCTTATGCAAAGGACCAAATGCTCTCCTCCCTCCCTCCCTAGATTCTTCTCTTCCTCCCCGCCCCCATCCATCCCTTCCTCCCTCTCTCCCTCTGTCACTCCCTTCCTCTCCCTCTCCTCACTTTCTCTCTCTACCTTCCCCTCTCACCGATGCCTGATTCCAGTATCTTAACCCCACAACTCTGCCTCTTTGCACTCATTTGACCCCTACTAGAAACCCAGCCCTTCTTTATGTCATCCTGGTTTCATTCTAGATGAACCCATATCAATGTCCTCATTATGCACTGCACTGTTTGCCAGCTTCCCCGGCCACACAGGATGGTATCTGATCACTGGCTTCTAGGGGACAGCTTGGGTGGGCATCACTCTGACCTCACCATTGCACTTTAGAGTTGGTGTGTTTAGAAGGCCCAGTGTATGCACTGTAGGAAACTGCACAGGGACGGGAGCCCAGGACTCATCCTGGACCAGCAATGGAGGCTTCCTTCTATACCACCCAGATCCAAATGAGATGATTCTGTAAGAGCCCCTTTCTATCCAGGACATCGTCTCTCATCCCTCAGACTTTCCATCTGGACATCTCAACTCTGTTCCTCTCCTACAGCCTCGTCTTCCTCCACAGCATGGCTAAAATTTGCCTTCAGTACCCTCGAAAATGACTGTTAATTCTGCCCTGCCTCAGGGCCTTTGCATTATGGCTGTCCTCTGGAGCCACCATTTCCTTACTCAGCCTTTCACTTGTCCATTTGATCTCTGATGTTCCTACCCTCAAAAAGAACATGTCCTTCTTCCCTTGGTAACATGTCTCCTCTCCACTAGGCCAGTCCCAAGCACAGTGTCCTCACTTGACTGTCTCACCATAGTGATACATTTTCTCTCTGTGTTACCTTGAGGAAGTTGCTATACCTTTCTGGGCTTCCATTTCCCTGTCTATATGATGAAATATTTGACTAACACACAAACATACTGTGTACCCTTCTCTATCATAGTAGTTCTCATGCTAGACTGCCCCCTCTGGCAGATTAATTTGTACGACTGTCCTCATCCGGGCTCTCATCTCTGGAGCATGAGCTCTGCCTTGTTAGTCCTGGAACAGCCAGTACCTGGACACAGGGCTTTACCTACGGCATGGCACCAATAAATCTTTATTGAAGAAAACGAATCAATGAGCATGTGTCCACTAGAGCTTTGCTGTGCCTGGACTCTCCGATCTGGGATAAGGGTGAGAAGTATTCCTTTTGTTTCCTCTAGGTTGGAGCCCAGAGCCTCCCGCTCAGCAGGAGCCAGATGTTTTCAATGTCTGGACTCAGAGCTATCTTCCTGGAGGTGCTGAGGCCTTTTCTCCAGTCCAGAAATGAATCTGGGCTGGCTGAATATAGGTAGGGCAAGGGATATGAGACTGTGTGGGACACAGATATGGATGAAGCTGCCAGTGCAGCTTAAAAGGCTCAGGCCCAGGGGACAAGATTTGAGGCCACCTTGTTCCCTCCTTCCCTTGGGCTCGGAGGGAGGACCCTTGGCTGCAATGATACCACCCTCCAAGCAATCCGGTGGGTTACGAGGGGCCATAACTTGGAAAACAGCAGTCGAAGTCGAAACCCAAGTGGTCATAGTGGGATTTAACAGAGCAGGGCTTGGTGACAAGGGGACCTCACCTCTAGAACACACACACACACAGAGAGAGAGAGAGAGAGAGAGAGAGAGAACGCCAGCCTGGAGCCCCCTGTTCACCACCCATCAGAGGCTGATTCACACACCAAAACACCCTCACACATTATATCCTCAGAAGCACAACACTGCTGCTGATTGGGACCTGGCTGCCATGAACCTCCTCAGGCGGTTTGCTGTGATGACCCATTTGCACAGGCTGTTGATTTCTAGAACTTCTCAGGTTCAGGGGAAGACAGGTTTCATCTGTCAGTGTTAGTCACAGTGCCCTCACTTCACTGTTTCACCATAGTGATACATTTTCTCTCTGTGTTGAGCAAGGTGCTATACCTTTCAGAGCTTCCATTGCCCTATTGACATTCTGAAATCTTTGGCTAAATGATCTCCAAATTCTTGTTCTTCTCGGACATTTAGTGACCCTGTGGCTTAGGGGACTGCTACATTCACAGCTACCTGCTGTGTCAGCCGGTTGCCTAGTTGCAAGTGCTCTGGGGGCTATTATGCCTCCCATGAGCCCTAATGCAAGTATTTTCAGTATCCTCTAAGGGTACCCTCACTATCCCCTAAGATACTGCATGACACCATTGGCATCTCACCCTGCCTAAAATGGCTTCTTTTCATATCCCAGAGCTACAGAATGGGTGGGCAGCAGCTGACTAGAGTCTCCCAGGCTAGGTCCTTAGGAGACTACACACACACACACACACACACACACACACACACACACACACATATCACTATCTTATGTCCCATGACAGACCTCAGAAACTCTAGGCCAGGGCCTAGACGCAACCCAGAAGATCCTCAAGGCCTGGACCTTGGAACTCAGGCTAGCCCCTGATTGAGCACCCTCATTCTAGAGAACTGCAGCAGAGGAACTCGGGGTCTCCACTGGGACACACGTTTCTAATCCGGCACTGCTTCATGGTAGCCAATCTTGACTGCTACAAGTGCACAGAATAGAAACTGGGTCAGCTTATTTGCAGTTTCCAAAATCACCTCAGTGGCCTGGTCTTTGTGCTTCAAGCGCTGTTCCTCCTCTCCCTTTCCCTGTCTGAATGCTTTCCTCACACATTTCAGGCATCTAATCCTCTGGGAAACCTCCACTGACTCCATTAACATCCCCAAGGCTGAGTGGGTGTCCTGTCTGAGCCTTCTCATGGACCCCGAAACTTCCTCCTGTCACTCTCTGTTGTACTCTGTTGTGCCTTTCTCGGCCTCTCCCCAACCGGCCCACTGGAGGCGACATCTGAGTATGGGCTTGCAGACATGACCAGTCCTGGACCTTCACAGATTCTGTAAGGAAGGCTTTGTCTCAAAACCTTTCATATATCAACCACCAGATTAGCAAATATTTCAAGGGACAAATAACATCAAGAGAGACGGTGAAGGACAATGAACACTATCCTACACTGCTCCTGAGAAGAAATTGCTGCCACCTCTTTTCAGATCCATTTATCAATGGTTACTCAGTGTTGAAATATTTGTAGGGTTTTGTGCCAGAATTCCATTTCTGTGTATCTCTTCTAGGGCAACACATCCTCTGCGAACAAAGATATTGGAAAAACTTTTGAGAACTTTAAAAGCTGGGGAAAAATGTGAAGGTCGTTGTGTGTGAAAGTAGTTAAAGAATCATGGCATATCACTTAGAACACTGTGTAGAAGTTAAAAATGATGAGCCAGTTCTCCATGAACTGACAGGAGAAGTTCACCCAGACTTGCTGTAAAATGCAAAAATCAAGTGCCACACAATACGTGCATCAGGAGCCAGTATGTATCTTATGGCCCCATAAAAGACAAGCATAGGTTTCTATTAGTGCATGTATGTGTATGTAAATGCATTGATTGAGGAATTTTTGAGGAAACATATTAAACCATTACTGAGGGGCTGGTGACGGAGAGGGGTGGACAAGGGAGACTGTTGTTTTATCTGTGTTGTTTTCGTACACAAGGATTATTTGCATAAATAAGACAATATTGTAAACAGGTGATATACCTGTACTTACTAGGTCTTTAATAAAAAGAAACTGTTATTGTTTGTAATCATAAGAATCACTTCCCCTCTTGCAGGAGCTTCTGCGAAACTCGCTTGCAAGTCAACAAAATTGTATTGAGATCCTCTCACGTACCCAGTGCTTTCACACATATAATTTACCTGTAATTTATCCAGTTCAATCTCGGGGCTGGCAAAATTCAGTTGACCCCTACTCCCTGTAACATCCACTCCAATTTTAAAATATCAACTTTTTCTTGAATCCCTACACTCTTGTTTAATCTCAGCTGAGGGAGACATGGTATAAAGCTGGGGGCTGACATGGTAGCCTTTCTCGATATAAATCCCATCCATCCGCAGGGTGGTGTGGGGCGGGTCTTATCTCCATCACTCATAGCCCCTCCCTGACTCTTTGCAGAACTCTGGGTCCATTCAAGGCAGTTGCACAGAGGCAGCTTATTTTCTCAAAGGAGATTCAGAAAGAAAAGGAAATGTTACTGGGCGGGACAACAGGGTTGTCCACCTCACCTGCCATCAGGCTTCGGGGACTGAGCAGCCTGGCCTCCTGGGCCAGTCTGGGTCTCATTTCTTTGAAAAATCACTAGGTTGGTATATTAGTCTTCTCGGGCTGCCATAACAAAATATCACAGGCTGGGTGACTTAAACAACAGACATTTATTTTCTCACAGTTCTGCCAGCTGGGAAGTCCAAGATCAAGGTGCTAGCCGATTTGGTTTCTGCTGAAGGCTCTCCTGATGGTTTGCCTCCTCCTTGCTAAGACGTCACATGGCCTTTCCTGGGTGCATGCAGTGCAGAGAAGAGGAGACATCCCTGCTGCCCAAATGTCCCTGCAGAAGCACAGTTGTCACTACCTCGAGATATGACACGTACAATGAGCCCTGTGGCGTCTCTTCTCATAAGGACACTGATCCTGTCGGAGCAGGGCTCCACCCTTATGACCTCATTTAACCTTAATTGCCTCCTAAAGGCTCTAGCTCCAGATACAGTCCCATACACGGTCAGGGCTTCAATGTATTAATTGCAGAGTGGGGGAACGCAATTCAGTCCACAGCAGTTGGCAAGGTTTTTTGTTGCAGACCCTCACTTTCTGGCGTTTCTGATTCTCTGCTGTCCAAATGTCCCTGCAGAATCACAGATGTCACTACCTTGACATACTGACAGATACAACTGGCCCCGCATCCTGCCTAAAGCCACCTACTACCACATCCCAGGGTTACTAAGGAGGAGGTGAATTGGGTCTCCCAGCCCAGAGGCCCTGCTGATCGATGTCACTGCCTTAAGCGTCATCATAGATGTCAGAAACCCTGGACAAGGCCCTGGGTGCACCCTGGAATATCTTAAGAGGTCAGATCCTTGGGATGGTTCCCCAGGACTGATTCCGGCACCTGAGAAAACTCACCCAAAAACTGCCGCAGAAGGGGCTCAGGGACTGGGTGGGGCAGTTTTCTCGTCTTGTTCCGCCACCTGGTGGCAGTTGGCTGCGTCTACAAGGAGACAGGTGGAAGCTCCATAAAATCTGGGCCTTTCTTCCTGGGAATTTCCAGCACTTTGGAACAACCTTCCTACTTAGAAAATGACTTTCGTTATATGAGAATGAAAGTTGTGCTGGGAGATGACAGTGTAGTTATTTGGGTCTTCATTTCTATCCATTTTTAAGGTAACAATTTAAACCCAGCTTTTATCAAGCATTTAAACACAACTTGCTGTTTGGTCATTCGAATCACATAGCTAGTCATATACAACTATAAGAAACACTACTTGCACTTGTTCATTGCTTCATGCTCAATTAACTCCTAAGTTTCAGTGGAGTGATGTAGGAGAAAATCTAACTGGGGTAGATTCAAGAAGAGAAAGGGGAGATAGGACAGACAGTGAGACCTGCTCACTTCTTGAAGGAATTTCTAAGTATTTCACAACACTTGCCTGGAAATTCACAGGATTTTGGTGAGAATTTTTGTACACATCAGGGGGAATTATGTCTTTACATGAAAGCTAAGGGCTCTTTACCTCTGATTTGCACACGAATCCTATGAATCACAGGGCTGTCTGAAACCATTTGAACCCTCCTCTCTGCAGCATACTGTACAAGTGACCGCTCAGGCTGTGCTTCAACACCTCTAATGTTGATCATCCCATTACCTTACAAAGTCAGCGATGGCCTGGCTGTTGGGAAGGACATCTTCGTGTGAATCCCATCTGCAGCATCTGCGGTCATGTTAACCTCTTTCCCGGTTCCTTCCCCTGCCCTTGTCTCTCTGCAATTCTGGGTCCATCTAGAACTCTGGGGTGACACCCCAAGAGCAGATGTGATGACTGAGGTCCAATCATAGGCTTTTAGTGGATATGTATTCAGGGGGCAAACACACAATGCTGCATTTACCTCCACACTATGAAGATATAAAGAGCCTTCAATACACATCGATTACTCATAAATGTCTACGTCTTATGTATCAGGATCACTCTTACAATTTCATCTGTAAGGTTCAACTATTAAATGTGAGAAAAACAGTGCACAGTAATGTGACAATAGTGTCCACATGAATGAAGTAGGGTGACGAACCGTTCCAGTTTCCCTGGAACTGAGAGCTTTCCCAGGACAGGGGCCTTTAAGTTTTAAACCTGGAATGGTCCCACTCATCGCAAACTAGGACCATGGGCGACCTTGGCATGCAATGAATCATTCATTGCCAAATACAATGAACTACCTGTAGAAGACCTCTACACATCATGTTCTCTCGAGGAGGACCCTCGGGGTTGTTTTGCTCGGCAAGCAGAAACGTGACTCGAGCCTGCTGGGAGGGCCAGGAGGAAGAAGCAAAGGAAAGAAAGATTGGAGGAATGGGAGTAAGAAACACAGGAACAGACCGAATGTGACATACCAAAAATGTATCCCCTACTGGAGCACAAGGCTGTAGGAGGGAGGGACGATGATGCAGGGGCAGAGGGGCTGAATGGGGCGTGGAGGGGGCAGGCCTTCAGCCTCTTTACACCCGGCAGAGTGATGAGCTTCGCCGATGTCTTCAGTGAAGTCCTGCTGGTCCCTACCGGCACATCACACACTCCCGGAAGCATGACCTTCACTCCCTTCCTTCCACCTGCTGACCTGGTGAGTCTGGCTTCCCTCCATTGTTCTGGAATGTCCCCTAGGAGGCTGGGCTTTGGTCTGTGCAGGTCACTGCTGCATCCCCAGCCCCTGGAAGAGGGCCAGAGATGCACACAACAGTTATTGGATGGGGTGAAGGAAGCCAGGGATGGGAGGGACCGTTAGGATCTGGCTATTTATTCTGGCTTTTAGAATGTGAAAGGGCCGCAAAAAGACGCTGAGGAATGGGTGGCTGTGTCTGATGCCACGGAGGACCCATCCAGTGGCACAGCCTTGCCCAGGGAACCTGCTCTTCTGCGAGGGTCTTGGAGGAGCCGGTTCCACAGAGCCCTGGCATGTTTCACCAAGTGCTTCAGGCGAGAGCTCCTTCGGAGCCAATCCCTGCCTCTCTCAATGCTCCCCACCAAGCCCATCCGCCTCCCCTTCCTCTTCCACCAAGAGAACCTCAAGCCAAGCCAGAAATCCCCAAGGCTCCCAAGGGTCTACTTGTCACTCTGCTTTCCTCCCTAGGGGAGGATACCGGACACTCAGAATCTGAGACCACTGAAGCCACAGACACAGAGCCGTGAATGGTGACCAAGCCCCTTCTGATGCTCCATGCCCCTGCTCACCGCAGAGTCCCAGTCGCCAGTCGTCAGACCTGAAATAAATGCTGGCACGCTTGACTGTTTTTGCTTCGTGGCATTTGATGTAACTTTCAACACGTCGGGTGAACTGGGGGTGGTCAGCTTTGGCGGCGGTGGGGTTGTAGAGGGAGAGAGCTAGCATCTTCCTTAGCCCTGTTGGGCTGTCCGCCCTCCTCCTCGAGGCAGCGCTGCTTTTTCCTGGGTCCTGGTGGCAATGGGCTGTGGCCAGTCAATGGTGAATTTTCCACAGCTGGTGGCTCTGACCCTGGTGAGGCACTTACATGCAGGAACGAGGACGGATTAACATCTCACATGCAGGAATGAGGACAGAATAACATCTCTCTTTCCCCTAGCAATGCACACGATGTTCATATCTGAGGAAAACTGGGCGGTGTTTACGGGCAGAGGTGGGAGGGTCATGTGGAGGAAGAATCTGTGGATCTCAGAAAAGGCGTTAACCCCCATGCTGACAAAGAGCGCCCAGGCCCCCCTACCCCACCGCAAGACAGACAGCCCTTCCAACAGACGGCCTCGTCTCCAACTACGCATTGTTCGTTTTCATAAGAGGAGGGCTTCATTTTTTTTTCTTTTGCCCTCCTAAGGTGACCTTGATATGTGCTGCAACATAGTATCAGCAGGAGAATTCTGCAAAGGGGGTTGCAGCATACTTCTTCCTTTAACCTGTTAGAAATTGCAACACAAGCAATCACCAAGGTCAATGGAGAGACGGCGGGCCTTTCAGACACACAGTAATGGGTGGGAGGCCCTCATAAGGGCCCACGTCAAATTACTTTGATCTGCTTACTTTCTGAATGAGGAGCTGAGTCCCACTGGTGCTCCCAGAGTGGGCTCCTCGGCTTTGCAGGCTGGGCAGCTCTAGTGTCTCAGCATGCCCAGGGGAGAGCAACACTCTTGAGGACCCACTCCCACAGGAGGCTGACCCATCCTCCCTGCTGGCACACTCTCTTGCTTCTCTCTCATTAAGACTGAAATAAATCTGGAAGTGTTTGGTGGTTTTATGGGTCAAGATCTTTTTACACCTCTTGAGAAAATTATTTAGTTGGGATAGGGTTGGTTGTTGGAGATGGAGAGGAGCTTGAGACATATATACGTATCTGGGCTCATGTATGTGGTTACAGTCATGGGACAGCATTGCTTGTTCCTAAGTACCTGTTAGGACTGTGGCCTATACACAATGCTTTTTCCACAGGTATCTTGCTATGGCCTTGAGGAGGGCAATTCAGTGTAACAACGCAGAAAAAGTATCATCTCTCCCTGCCCAAATGCATACACCCTTCATACCTTACAATGTTTATTGGCTTCAAATGGAGAGCAGGTGGCTTGGGATTTGGAGGAAAGGCCTCAGATTGAGGTACACATAATCGGCTCCCACTATCCCCACCCCAAACTAAGACAGAGCCCTTCCAAAACCCTTTCCCCATTCACCTCAGATTGCATGTTTTCATATTATGATACCTCCACCCCCGCTGCACCACCCCACCACCACCACCACCACCTCCAGCCTTTCTTTGACGCCAGCAGAGGAATGCGAGTGAGGGGTTACAACGTAATATTATCTGGATCCTACATATCCTAGGGTAGGCCCTGAGAGAACTGGTGCCAGGATCCCACGGTGTTTGTGACGAAGGGCACAAAAAGGCTGTGCAAGGCCAACGGGCAGGGATGTAAAACATGCACGTCAATCTCTAAGAACTGAAGATAATTTTAGGCTAGTTATTATGATCACTATACCCACCAGGACCATTCTAAGGCATGGAGAATACTGGTCCTTTGAAAACCACGCTGGTGCTGGCCACTGTAATTTTGGTAGGGTTTGGCCTTCATCAGATCCTTCCCTGCTCAGGAAACCTCCATAGCTTCCTGGGCCCCCCAAATCAGGTTAGAGCCATCAAGGCTCTTCCTGGCTTCGCTCCAGGCTAGTCTAGACTTATCTCTCACCCCGACAAACAGTTTTCCCTCGATATAAACAGGATAACTTATCCATTCTAACATCTAGGCCTTTGTTTCTTAAAACAACAACAACTAACTGTAGTCATATAACCCACTGAGCTCTGTCTCTCCCAGGCTTCAGGGGCGAACATCTGCTCAGTGGCTTCTGGGAATCAGCTCCGGTGAGGGCAACACTTACCCTCTTGCCCATCGCTCCTTACGGATGCTGAATATAAAGCACCTGCTGTGTGCACTGTGGAAACTGCACAGGGACAAGAGTCCAGGACAGCTTCTAGGCATGCCACAGGTGGAGTCTTTTCTCTGGCTCATCCAAGAGCCAAGAGCAGCTGCTTTCCAAAGAGTCACTTTCCACTACACGTTTATTTTATTATTATTATTTTTTAATCTCTCAGCCATGAAGTCCACCAACTGAGGATCATGGCTCCTGTACAGGTCCCCACCCCCAGATCCTCTCCCCAGTCTCCCGAAATTCTAACCTTCCAGTTCCACTGAAGAACATGGATTGCTCCCGACGCCCACAATACCCTGCCTCGGGGACACACTGCACTTACTACTCCTTCAGTGCTTCAGATCTCAGATGGCATCTCACTACAGGGTAGCCCTCCTTGTTCCCAGACATCCGCCACCCAGGGTTAAGTGTCTCACCGCTAGGCTCCCATACCACCTGGTCCTTATCCTCATCCCAGCAATTAATACATCAAACTGCCACATCTGGCTGATTTACTTACATGACAGCCCCATCTAGACTCTCAGATGTGGGGCAGAGGCTGAGTCTGGTGCATTCCTGTATCTCCAGCGCCCGGCACAGTGCCTCACATATAGTAGGTAGTCAGTAAATGTATGTTGAATAAATGAGTCGATGAGCAAGGTGTCTAATTCATTGAATTTTTATTTTTCCCTACATTCTGGAGAACTAGGCAAATACAAGCAGAGAGCGGTTGTAATTTTGTGCAACAGACACTGACCGGCTTTTTATTTTATCTTTTTATATTTGGAGGGGGGGAAGGATTGTACTGGTAAAGTCTCTCAAACCTTCAAAGAACAGCTTATTCCAATGCTATAATAAGTTACAGGCATAAAATGAGATAGTCTCCCAATTTCTTTTATGAAACAGCAAATCTCTCCTGCTAAAACCGAAACAGAGAAAAATAAAACATTTGACCAATGTCATTCATAAACCTAGATGTTCAACTTAAGTACTCAATCAAGTGTCTATGGAACAAAGGATTTTGAAAAAATGCTTAAGGATGGCGTTTGTTTCAACTTTGATACAATTCTGCCATCATGTAGTTTTAACCAGTTTACTTCCTGTAAATTGATCGTCATTATAAAACAAGTTAATTAAGGCAAACAAAACTTTGCAATATGCAAATTGAAAGCTAAATCACTGAGAAACACAAATAGAACTGGAACACAGATACCATGGGCGGCAGGTTCTCCCTAACCCCACTCTACCCTTCGACTCTCGAAAAGTCAGGACCCCAGCGCCCACTGCTGTGGGGCCCTTTTGACTACCCACAGCAAAACAAAGTGAAGACTCAGCCTCAGCCTTCACTGCTGGCAGGAGGAGTCCCTGACGCTAGCCTGAGATTGCAACCACCCTGGCACTGTCCCAGGTACTGATAATTGCTCCAGCCATGGCTCTAGCCCTGGCACTGGCAACTGGCACTTGCATTGGTGCTGGTGCTGATGCTTGCTTCAGCCATGGCATAGGCCCTGGAACTGGAACTGGCACTAACACTGGCACTTGTCACGTCACCAACGGCAGCTGCCATCTCGAGCACGGGGTATCTCCTCCTCTTCTCTCAATGCCTCATTTACTGCCACGGAAAGGAACCGGGGTGGGTGTCCTTCACTTTGGTCACAAACTTCGGGACTTCCATCTGTCTTGTTTCCTTTGAGAGCCCCCACAAGAATACCTAGAGCGTGGGATTACTGTGGGACACCTATTTGTGCACCAGATACTTCTGCTGCACACTAGCTTTGGTGATGAGCTTCACGAACTCCCCAAAGACGAAACGCTTTTTAGACGAAATGTGCCTCCAACACCCTCAACACCTCCCAGACCACCTCCTCGGGGACACAGCTGGCCTGCATGAAGATGGAGTCCAGAGTAATCATCAGGAGCCGGGTCTTTGGTGTGCCCTGGTCGCCTGTCAGGCCCCAAACCAGGGCAGGATCGATTTTTCTCATCAAGACATAGGAGTGCTCTGCTGAATCAAGTTCCTTCAGATAGAACCCAAAGACTAACTCGGGGAGGGCAGAGGCTTCCTTGAAAATCTCAGGGAGGAAGCTCCTGTACCTTTTGATGACATACTTCAGCATGTCTGCCCTTTTGATCGCCACCGTCTTCCGGTTCTTAACCAGCAGGTACTGCACCAGCTCAGCTACTTTGTAGCTCACAGGGCCCCTGGGCATGCGCATCGGGGATGTTGGGGACCCGCGGGGTACTGCGGGGGCGGGGGCGGGGGGCGGCGGGGGCGCGGGGCGGGGCAGACAGTTGCCTAGGGGTTTCTGGGGTCTACAAAGGAACTTTCAGAAGCACCTGAGCAGGGGCTCCACGCCTCAGAAGAAGTGCTCCCAGGGCTCCGGGGAGCACTTGGTGTCCCTGCTGCAGGCGCCCCCATGGGGGTTTCTTGGGCAAGGAGGAGAGGAGGAGGCCACCGGGCCTCCGAGACCCGCAGGCCCTGGGTGTCACCTCTACCGCGGACGTTCTCACCTGCGGCTTTGGCTGGCCCAGGAAGCAGGAACTCTGGGAAGAGATGCGCGTCCACGGGCATTCGGCGGCCTGAGCGCTGTGTGCCAGGCCGCGAGGACAGTGACGTCGCCGCGGCTGCTGCGGCGGCTGCTGAGAAGACCCGGAGCCCCAGGGTGTTGAGTCGGAGACCGCCGCCCTCAGACCGGCAGGAGGAAGAGGAGGAAGCGGGAGGGGAGGGGGCTAAGCCTCCGCCGCCCGGGTCTTCCTGGAGCTGTGGGAATGGGCGGGCGCCGCCCCGCAGTGCCTCTTCTGGCAGAAAACAGTACCGCAGGCTAAGAGCCTGAGGGATGCGGGGGCGCTGCTCCCAGCGGTGGGGCTGCTCATGTGAGGCTTGAAAGAGACCATAAGCCTAAAAGCCAGGCCCAGTGGAAGCGCTTAATGACTGTTACCTGTTGTGATGAATCCGATCATTCTGGATTATCTTCGTATCCCTCCTTCTCTCCTGTGGAGAATACTCCCTAAGAGCGTAGGCATTTCTGTCCAGCGGCTGCCTCTGCAGCTTCCTCTTCAGATCATCTACTGCTTTGCTCAGTGCCTGGCCTAGAGTAACCACTTAGTGAGTTTTCCTTTGCGTTCGTTTCATTATTATAGTGTACATCGTATCTACATTGCTTGCACCGTGTGGTCATCGAGATGTGGAGGAAGGACCCGGGAAACAAGTGACCTCCATGGAGAACTGAAGATATGTTTCCTTTTCTTTATGATCAGTGGATCTGGGGTGCACAACATCAGTTCTCTTGTGTATTATTTCTCTCCTACACAGTCTGGAAAGTTATTGTTAATTGTAATCTAACTTTCCAAACCACCATTCGCATAATGACATCCTCTTCTTACTTCTCTTACTCCCATGTCACTGCGCCTCATCCTTTCTCTACAGAGCGCGCTCCCATTTCAACTCTCATCTGAGATTTGAGGACCTTAAATCGACTCCTGCTTTGAGGTCAGCCGCTAGGAAGCCTGCAAATAAATAGCAAGAAGACTCCTCCACTCCAGCAAGTGCGTTCTCTTATTGTATCATGTGGTACAACTTAGCATTCCTTTCTTTCATCCTAACCTTTCTAGACAGTAACCAGCACAGCCTCCTCACACATAACAAAACGGTCACGTTGTTGTTGTTGTTGTTACGGAGTCTCGCTCTTGTCACTCAGGCTGGAGTGTAGGGGTGCGATCTCGGCTCACTGCAACCTCCGCCTCCTGAGTTCAAGCTTCTCCTGCCTCAGCCTCCTGAGTAGCTGGGATTACAGGCACCTGCCATCACGCCCTGCTAATATTTGCACTTTTAGTAGAGACGGGGTTTTGCCCTGTTGGCCAGGCTGGTCTTGAACGCCTGACCTCAAGCCCGCCTTCCTCAGCCTCCCAAAGTGCTGGGATTACGGTGACTTTTTTTTTTTTTTTTTTTTTTTTGACACGGAGTCTGGCTCTGTCGCCCAGGCTGGAGTGCAGCGGTGCAATCTCGGCTCACTGCAAGCTCCGCCTCCCGGGTTCACGCCATTCTCCTGTCTCAGCCTCCCGAGTAGCTGGGACTACAGGCGCCCGCCACCAGGCCCGGCTAATTTTTTGTATTTTTAGTACAGACAGGGTTTCACCGTGTTAGCCAGGATGGTCTCGATCTCCTGACCTCGTGATCCGCCCTCCTCGGCCTCCCAAAGTGCTGAGATTACAGGCGTGAGCCACCGCGCCCGGCTTACAGTCGACTTTTATATAGCAATTGTTATACTTCGCAATAACATGTACTAAATTTCCATATAATGTCCACGCTTGCACTTCAAATTTCTTCCATTGATCTAAATTCTGTTGTTGCTAATTCTGCTGTAAAGATTTAGAAATTGTTTTTGTGTGAGTAGAACTAATTCCCCCCTCACTATTCTTCTTTTACAAACTTTTTTCAAAATATTTTGGAAAATGTTGTCCTCTATAAGAACTTCAAAATCAAAGTTTTCAAGTTAAAAAAAAATATCCCTGGCTTGAATTTTAACTAGAATTTCTTAGGACTTATAGTCTACTATGAGAATAAATAACATCTCACTAACACGAGAAGATGGAGGCTCCTCAGCCACAAAATATAGCATGTTCTTCATCTTCTTCCATTGATTTTGCTTTTTAATCAGAATACTTCAGTCACCTTTTAGTTTGCTTTATATACCTTTTGCATAATTCTTAAGTTTGTCTTTAAGTTTGGCAGTCTTTTTAGTTTCATTGCTGCTATGAATTGTGTATTTCCCATTATGTCTTCTAATTACTTATTTCTGACATACAGGAAGCCTCCTGGTTTTGTATACTTTGGGGCATACAGCCATCTTAATATCACCTCTCCTTAATCAGAATGCTTTTTCAGTGGATTCTCGCACGTTTTCTAGGTAGGCAATCACAGTCTCTGCATATTGTTAATACAATATTCATTTTCCCTTTTCTTATCATGCTGACTAGGACCGTGGTACCCTGTTAGCTAATAGCGGTGATGTGAAACTTTTTTGTTGTCCTTGTTCCCGCTCTTCGCGGGAAGTACTCTGTTCATTTGGGGCTAAATATGTTGTTGGTTTCGGATACCGATTGTAACATTTATCAACATATTGTCTGTCAAGTCCAAGTTACTCCTTCTTTGCCCTGCTTTGTCACACTAGAGGTGATCCTTGTGAATCTTTCTCCTATGCCAGCTAACAGAATGTTAGTCTCTGGCCATAGAGAGCACTGGGGGTGACTCTACAAATCCCAGCAGGAAAATTCATCCCTCCTCCTAGTAGCAGTCTCCCGTTTGATGATATTCACTGAAGGAGATCAGAGACCAGTGCAGGCAAGCTCCAGTTGCACCTCTAGACCATGATCTCCCTACTATCAGTTGCCTCTGAGCAGCTCCAGCCTTCGCATGCACCACCACCGCCCACCACCTTCCTGCCTTGGTGGTCTCTTCCACAGACCAGCAAAGGCCCACACTCTCTGGTAAGTTTCCACACCACTGGCAGGCTGCAAGTTCTTTTGGCAGCCACATCCTCTTCAAAGAGGTCTGATTCTCAGCTCGGAAGGGACAGTGAACTCTCCCACTCCTTTATTGCCTGCTATTCCTCATCCTAGAGGTAGTAGCTGCTCTCTTGCAACTGCTACTCCTGGACCCCTTAAAGTTCTCAAAGTTCTCTTTTACGCCTTTTAGTAGGTAACCTCCTTCTACCACTTAGCTATGTTTTGTATTCACTGTGCTCTGTCCAAATAACCTGCATGGTTTCTCTCTCTTGATTGGGCCCCGACTCACATACCACTTATCAACCTGGAGATGTTTCCCTGTGAACCAAACTTTTTAGCAGGCTTTCTTCTTTTTTTTTTTTTTTTTTTTTTTTGAGACGGAGTCTCACTCTGTCGCCCAGGCTGGAGTGCTGTGGCCGGATCTCAGCTCACTGCAAGCTCCGCCTCCCGGGTTCAGGCCATTCTCCTGCCTCAGCCTCCCGAGTAGCTGGGACTACAGGCGCCCGCCGCCTCGCCCGGCTAGTTTTTTGTATTTTTTAGTAGAGACGGGGTTTCACCGGGTTAGCCAGGATGGTCTCGATCTCCTGACCTCGTGATCCTCCCGTCTCGGCCTCCCAAAGTGCTGGGATTACAAGCTTGAGCCACCGCGCCCGGCCTAGCAGGCTTTCTTCTTCACCTTCGCCGCCAACTCCTCCTCCCTCTCCTTCATCTTCTTCCTCTTATTCTTCTTTGCCAATGTACTTTAAATTGCATCAAACGTCTTGTCATTATCGATCAAATTATTCACATGGTTTTTCTTCCATAAGGGTTTTTTATATTTAAAGAAGCCTGGAAAATGCAGACAACAGAAACAAGAGATATGCATTAGAAATCATTGCAATGGGCGGGGCGCGGTGGCTCTTGCCTGCAATCCCGGCACTTTGGGAGGCTGAGGCACACGGATCACGAGGTCGGGAGATTGAGACCATCCTGGCCAACATGGTGAAACCCCGTCTCTACTAAAAATACAAAAATTAGCTGGGCGTGGTAGCGCGTGCCTGTAGTCCCAGCTACTCGGGAGGCTGAGGCAAGAGAATCGCTTGAACCTGGGAGGCAGAGGTTGCAGTGAGCTGAGATTGTGCCGCTGCACTCCAGCTTGGTGACAGAGCGAGACTCTGTCTCAAAAAAAAAAAAAAAGAAAAGAAAAGAAAAGAAAAGAAAAAGAAAAAGGAATTATTGCAACGCACAGTAGTGGGAATTATACAAGTTTCTTTAAAACTGTAACTGGTGAGTCTTTGGCTGCAGACTCTCATTAAGATACTGTAAGTACTATAGAATCCTCTCTACATTGCCCACTGAACCCAACTGCTGGTTATGTGGAGGGTTTTAGTCTGTGAGGTGAAGAAGAGCTCTGTTCCCTGGATCGCTCCCCACTGTAGTATTTGCTCACAACTGCTCTCTGTTCTCCCCATGACAAAGTCACCCAACTTCACCAAAAAGCTATCCAATCCACTACTGTGTCCACAGACAGACCTGAGAGGGCCTCTGTAGGCCAAGGAAAGAGGAAAAGCCAAGGCCAAAATGCTTTACACTTTTGAAGAGGGACTGCCAGAGGATGACCCAAGCTGAGAGCAGTGTGCTTGCTAGGCATACTCAGACTGAGTGATGCATTCAAGCTTCCTTCTCCTCATGCTCTCTCTCTGCCTCTCTCTGCAGCAGCATAGGCCTATGCCCTGCCTCCCTTTACCACCCCACACACTGCCCATGCTAGCCTGCTCTAAAAAAGTAAAGAAAATGTAGAAAACGGGCAAAACATATGAACCTACTCCCCAGAGTCAGAAATTCAGATGGCCAACAAACCTGCATGTTGTGCACATGTACCCCAGAACTTAAAGTATAATAATAAAAAACAAACAAACAACAAAATCTTCAGGTCGGGCACAATGGCTCACACCTGTAATCCCAGCACTTTGGGAGGCTGAGGCGGGCAGATCTCTTGAGGTCAGGAGTTCAAGACCAGCCTGGCCAACATGGTGAAATCCTGCCTCGACTAAAAATACAAAAATTAGGCGTGGTGGTGTGTGCCTGTAATCCCAGCCACTCAGGAGGCTGATGCAGGAGAATCGAAAAAAGAAAATTCTTTGATCCCACCAGCAATCAGGGAAATACTCATAAAACAACAAAGAGATACAATTCTTTACTCAACATACAGCAAATCCATCTTTTAAGTAGATTAATATCAAATATGGCAAAACGCCATTGTAAAGACTGTCAATCAGCTGTACAATATTAAATGCATATACACTCAACAACAAAAATTCACTTACAGGTATTCATCCTTCATATTGGTACCAAATAAAATAATGGACTCCCAGTTAAGCTTGAATTTCAGATTCACAGCAAACACTTTTTTAGTATAAGTGTGTCCTGTATGCAATATTTGAGACATTCTTATGCTAAAACACTTACTAAATGCTAAGAAATTATTCATTGCTTATGGGAAATTCAAAGGTAACTGGGTTTCCTGTACTTTTATTTGCTAACTCTGGCGACCCTAATCCTAGAGAACCACCCAATCCTATGCACAAGGAGATGTGTGCAAGAATTGTCATTGCTGTCTTGTATATAATGGTTACCAAAATTGGAAATGACAGAAATATTCATCAGTAAGAATGCTTTTTAAAAACTACACTGTGACTAACTACCGTGTGTAAGTTGAAAGATTAAGGAAGATATACAGGTATGACGTGAAAAAACATCTATTCTTGAGTTTTAAAATGTTGAGGAATAATATATAGGATTGTCATTATTTGGTAACACAAAGCAAAACTCAATTATACATTTCTGTGGGTAAAAATACTAGTGTAAATGCACAGAAGAAGTCTAAAGGGCTACTCATCAACCTTTTAAGAGTGGTCATCTTTGGAGTGGGGCTTTTTATTTGGGGGGTTTGAAGTATGTACTTTCCATCAAATGTTCATCATTGCAACACTGACTTGCAGTGCCAAAAAATGTTACGCTTATCAAATTCCCTACATGCAAAGGTCTGTCTCTGGGCTTTGTGATCTTTTCTGTTGATCTATTTATCTTGTCTTGAGCCAACACAACACTGTTCTAATTAGGATATGTTTATCATATGCATAATTTACATTATGGCAAGTTCCCCCTGAGTTCTTACTATCCAAAATTGCATAAGAGCAGCTGCATGTCCTATTTTGTTCCATCCATAAGAAAATTCTCAACTGGCAAGTTCAGTTTGACTTTGGTCAGGGAACAAGGATCACCCATATAGTTCCATCCCAGCTCTGTTCATTGTAGCTTCCAAATATGTCTCAGGCTGTTGAGCTATGGGTTGTTCATATATGGCCAAATAATATGGCATGAGTAAGTCTTAATGTAAAATAATTATAGTAAATGTAATTGTGAATCTGCTAAACTCACCAAAAATCCAAAAGAGACCTTCGGGTTGTATTTTTAAAATGAGAACCAAGAAAGACGTTTACATAAATAAATAAATAAATAAATAAATAAATAAATAAAAATAAACAGAAAGATTGAGAACAAAAGTGCGGAAAACAATATAAAACAAAAAGTAAGTTGGGGTAGCAGTTTTTTTTTGTTTTATTCCTTTTCTTATACTGGCAGCACTTTAAATTGGGAGTATAAATTACATACACAAAAATGCACAAATTCAAATGGTTAAGTATAGAGATGGCTGATTTTTGTCCAATGCATTCACTTTGGTAACTGTCACACAGATCAGAATAGAGAGGACTTCAATCGCCCCAGAAAGTTCCTTTGTGTTCCTTTGCAGTCAGTCAGTATCCACCCACCCCTCCCTCCAGTGCCAACCCCTTTTCTGATTTCTATTACCGCAGATTAATTTTGCCTCTTCCGCAACTTTATAGAAACTGAACCACAGTGCTCATTTATTTCAGGCTTCTTTTGCTCAACTTAACGTTTTTTTGAGATTCATCCTTTTTGTTGTGTGTATTGACAGGTTGTCCGTTTTTATTGCTGAGTGGTATTCCATTGTATAAATACATCACAGTGCGTTTATTCTCCTATCGACGGTGGTACAGCCCGACGACCTGGCTAGCTGTCAGGTCTGCTGCTCCCCTCTTCTTAAAGGTATCAGTGTCAAGCACACTCCACACCAGAGCCAGCAATTATCTCAAGCATTTCAAAGGTGTATTATTCACTCAGGGGTAGTTAAAGTGGGGGCGTCCCAGAGGAAGGGAAAGGGAAGCGTGGGGGAGGGAGTGGAGCACCTGGAACTATATACAGGAAAAGGAGCCCCCCTGTAGGAGTTTCTAATAGTGTCAGGGGAGGGGAAACGGACCAATTTCTGACAGCCCACAGAGTGGAGGGGCGGGTGAGGAGTGAGTGGAGTGAGGAAGAGCAGCGTTAGCAATGTGCAGGTGAGGTTTCTAAGAGTGAGCTTAGCAGGCGGGAGTCATCTAGGAGACTGGCACATGCCACTCTCAAGTTTACCTGAGGGTTTCTTTATTGTGCGGGGTATTATGTCCGCTTATGCTATGTGGGCATAGGAAAACATATAGGACCACATGCATTTGGATAATTGCCTGACCTGGAATCATGGGCCTGGTACCAGACCTGATACATCAGCATCCCCTCGATCTGGACCTGGACAGCATAGAGGAAAACCCAAGGCCTTAAAACGATAACGTTTGGTATGGATGGCTTTATGGGTTTGTTTCATGAGCTTCAGGTCAGCAAATAAGAGGGGGCTCTGCTCGTGGGGGCAGGAAGCAGGCCTTGCATTGTGTGAGGTCCGGCCTTTGGGATGTAACTTCAGCAGTGAATACACACAGATTAACACAGGGGGTAGGTAGCCTCAAGCAGTAGCCTTGCCTCAGGAGGCACACGGGGGCAAAGTTTTAGTCTTGGTGGTAATGGGCTTTGTTCTACTAGGGTGAGTATGGAAACTCTAGTGAAGCTGGTCTTAAAAGTGTGGTTTTATGCACACAATGAGGAGGATGGGGAAGGAGAGAGTTATGACCCAGGAGTCTAGAAGGTGGTGGTTGTTTGGTCTGTGGTCATCCTTTGAGATACTTTGGTTGGCTGGACTGTAGTCATCATCCAGGATGTGGCGATGGCCTCCCAGGGCCAGTATGACTCTTGAGCCAAATCCAGGACTTGGAGGCACAGGTCAAGGTCAGAAAGTCTATCATCATAACTACGCTAAAGGTAGCTCCAGGGAGCACTACCAGTGTAGGACCACGTTATTTTTCGTTCATCCTGATGGCTGGTCAGGATACTGTTCATATGCCTGGTCTATGGTTTTGTAGAGGACTAGTTGTACACTACGGATAGAGATGACACTGTGGGTGCAATACTGCCTTGGTGGCCTGGCATTGAGTAGAGGAAACTGTGTCCCAGATCCAAACCATCAGCCATATCAGGCATAGCTAGGTCAGTGACAGCCATCTTTCTCTCCTTTCTGCAAGATCTACATGGTGGTAGGCATGGGTCTATAGGCCAACACTTTTATTTCCTGTTAGGAAGGGCCTGAAATTAGCTAACCTTTAAATGCATCATAACTGTGGAAAGCCTTAGAAAGTGGTAGTGCCTGCATTCCAGAAAAAATAGAAAAGTTATGTTGGATATTTTACTGTTCCATCTATGGCCAGTGGATCCCAGTGTATTATCCTGCCCTGGGTCCAGGTGTCAACTCTTTGTGGATTGCATTTGGGTAAAAAAAAAAAAAAAAAAAAAAGGAAACAGAAATAGAGTATGGGGATTGTGCTCAGGAAATGGGAATCAGAGTTGGGAATCCATGACTTGGAGTCCAAATATATTCATGTATTTGCGGGGATTGACAAATTTCACCCATATGGAAAGTATTACTGGGGTCCATTTGGCTCCAATAATTAACACAACCATTTTTAGTTTGACCCATCTTGTTGTTCTTTGAGTCAGGGCATCAATGCAAATTATCAGGCTGTTGAATTTAATGGATGCTATGACCATGGTAAAAATCACACAGAGTAATGGTCTCAATGGTGAGGGTTGGCAGGGGATTGCATACCCTTGCTTCTATAGCCCATAATCCACCTTGGTGAAAAAGAATCCTCTGCTTCATTTTGGAAGGATCCCCAGGAATTCAAGTGACCAGAGAACCTGTGTTGAGTAAGGCCAGAAAGTGTTGAGTATTATGAGGGAACCAATGGACCACCAGGGCTGTATATGGCTATATGACCCCGGAGGTGGCACCAAAGGTGGCCAAGTCTCTATTATATAGAGTTATCGGTTCCATTGACAAAATTTGGGGAAGCTAGAGAGGCCATTTAGTGGGAGAGTCATATAAAATCAATGGCCCAGCATTTGCCCCAGAAAGGGATACCTGTGGGCCATTCATCCTATAGGTCATTTTCATTTTATTTCCATACGGTTTTCAGGAACAGGTGGTGTTTGGTTACCTAAGTTATTTAGTGGTGACTTGTGAGATTTTGGTGCACCCATCACCCAAGCAGTATACACTGTACCCAATTTGTGGTCTTTTATCCCTCACCCCCCTCCCAACCTTTTCCCCCCAAGTCCCCAAAGTCCACCGTATCATTCTTTTGCCTTTGCATCTTCAAAGCTTAGCAACATTTTATGAGTGACAACATACAATGTTTCGTTTTCCATTACTGAGTTACTTCACTTAGAGTAATGATCCCCGATTCCATCCAGATTGCTGCAAATGCCACTATTTCATTCCTTTTTATGGCTGAGTGGTATCCATTCACTGATTGATGGGCATTTGGGCTGGTTCCATATTTTTGCAATTGCAAATTTTGCTGCTATAAACATGCATATGCAAGTATCTCTTTCATATAATTACTTCTTTTCCTCTGGGTAGATACCTAGTAGTGGGATTGCTGGACCAAATGGTAGTTCTACTTTTAGTTCTTTAAAGAATCTCCACACTTCTCTTTTCCACGGTTAGTACTAGTTGCACACTAGTGCTTTGTACTCGCTTACATTCCTACCAGTGGTGTAAGAGTGTTTCCTTTTCACCGCATCCCCGACAACATCTATTTTTATTCATTTATTTATTTATTATGGTCACTCTTGCAGGAGTAAGGTGGTATCACACTGTGGTTTTGATTTGCATTTCCCTGATCATTGGTGATGTTTTCATATGTTTGCTGGCCATTTGAATATCTTCTCTGAGAATTGTCTATTCATGTCTTTTGCCCATTTTTTCATGGGATTGTTTGTCTTTTTCTTGCTAATTTGTTTCAGTTCCTTGTAGATTCCAGATATTAGTCCTCTTTCGGATGTTTAGATTGTGAAGATTTTTTTCCCACTCTGTGACTTGCCTGTTTACCATTCCTTTTGCTGTGCAGAAACTTTTTAGTTTAAGTCCCACCTATTTATCATTGTTTTTCTTGCATTTGCTTTTGAGTTCTTGGTCATGAAGTCTTTGCCTATGCCAATGTCTAGAAGGGTTTTTCTGATGTTATCTTCTAGAATTTTCATAGTTTCAGGTCTTAGATTTAAGTCCTTGATCCATCTTGAGTTGATTTTTGTATAAGGTGAGAGATGAGGATCCAGTTTCATTCTTCTACATGTGGCTTGTCAATTATCTCAGCACCATTTGTTGAACAGGGTGTCCTTTCCCCACCTTCAGTTTTTGTGTGCTTTGTCGAAGATCAGTTGGGTGTAAGTATGTGGCTTTATTTCTGGGTTCTATATTCTGATCCATTGGTCTGTGTGCCTACTTTTATACCAGTACCATGCTGTTTTGGTGACTATGGCCTTATAGTACAGTTTGAAGTCCGGCAATGTGATGCCTCCAGATTTGTTCTTTTTGCTTAGTCTTGCTTTGGCTATGTGGACTCTTTTTTGGTTCCATATGAATCTTAGGATTATCTTCTCTAGTTGTGTGAAGAACGATGGTGGTATTCAGATGGAAATTGCATTGAATTTGTAGATTGCTTTTGGTAGTATGGTCATTTTCACAATATTGATTCTACCCATCCATGAGCATGGGATGTGTTTCCATTTGTTTGTGTCATCTGTGATTTCTTTCAGCAGTGTTTTGTAGTTTTCCTTGTAGAGGTCTTTCACCTCCTTGGTTAGGTATATTCCAAGTATTTTATTTTATTTTATTTTATTTTTGCAGCTATTGTAAAAGGAGTTGAGTTCTTGATTTGATTCTCAGCTTGGTTGCTGTTGGTGTATAGCAGAGCTACTGATTTTTGTACATTAATTTTGTATCCTGAAAGTTTGCTGAATTCGTGCTTCAGTTCCAGAAGCTTTTGTGGAGGAGTCCTTCAGGTTTTCCAGATATACAATCATATAATCAACAAACCGCGACAGTTTGACTCCCTCTTTACTGATTTTGATGCCCTTTATTTATTTCTCTTGTCTGATTGCTCTGGCTAGGACTTCCAGTTCTATGTTGAATAGAAGTGGTGAGAGTATAGATAACCTATAGTTCTGAAACAGTTTTCCCTGCTACTAAGTGGTTGAGGAAGCCTAAATCTCAGTTTCTAGTGTCAGAGAGTCTGTTTGAGATCTTGGCGATTTGGGTGTCAGGGATCCTTATTGTCACCTATGGGCCTCTTTCGTTTAAAGGCTTTATTTTATGTTTGAATTTGATAGACAATGGCATCTCCTCAAATTATTCAAAAAAATTAAAGACGAGCGAATTCTCCCTAACTCATTCTATGAGGTTAGCATTACCCTGATACCACAACCAGACAAGGACACAACAAAAAAAGAAAACTACTGGCCGATATCCCTGATGAACATGAACTTAGATGCAAAAATCCTCAGCAAAATACTGGTAAGCCAAATCCAACAGCACATCAAAAAGAAAATACACCATGATCAAGTGGATTTATTCCAGTGATGTAAGGGTGGTTCAACATACAGAAATCGATAAACATGGTGCATCACATCAACAGAATGAAGGAGAGAAACCATGTGATCATCTCAATAGACACAGAAAAAACATTTGACAAAATTCAACTCCCTTTCATAATAAAATAAAACACTCTCAACAGAGTAGGCATAGGACAAAACCTTAAAATAATAAAGCCCATATGCGACAAACTCATAGCTAACATTATACTAAATGGGGAAAAATTAAATGCCCTTCCACTAAGAATTAGAACAAGACAAGGATGCCCACTTTCACCACTTCTATTCAACACAGTACTAGAAGTCCTAGCCAGAGCCATCAGGCAAGAAAATGAAAAAAAAAAAAAAAAAAAAAAAAAAAGTCTTTCAAACTGGAAAAAAGGAAGTCAAAATATCCTTCCTTCCAGACGACATAATCTTATATCTAGAAGAAAGAGAAGACCCCACCAGAAAACCACTGGAACTGATTAAACACATTCAGTAAAGTTGCAGATACAAAATTGACATACAGAAATCAGTAGCAATTTCAGACACCAATTATGAAATAGCTGAACAAGAAATCAAAAAGGCAACTCAGAAAACAATGGGGTTACAAGCATGAGCCACTGTGCCCAGCAGATAATTCTTTATATATTCTTAACACAAATGTTTTATCAAATATATGCTTTGCAAATATTTTTTTTATTATTCTGTGGTTTGTCTTTTCACACTCTTAACTTGGGTCTTTCCAAGAGCAAAAGTTATTAAATTTGACAAAGTCCAATTTACCAGTTTTTTTTAATGGTATTTTTTTCTTTCTTTATCCTTTTAGTGTCACATGTAAGAATTTTTGCCTAATCTATTATCACGAAGGTTGTCTCCTATACTTTCTTTTTTTATCCCTTTTACTGACATAGAAAAACTTACATACATGTGGGTACATGTGGGTGTTTTTTACATGCAAAGAATGTATAATGATCAAGTCTGGGTAACTGGAGTGCCTGTCACCTTGAGTGTTTATCATTTTATGTGTTGGTATCATTTGAACCCTTCTTTTCTAGTTACTTGGAAATGTACACTGTATTGGTTTTAAGAACAGTTGCCCTAATTCACTATCCAAACGTTAGAACTTAATTCTTTTAACTGTATGATGGTATCTATAACCAACCTCTCTTCATACCCCCTTGCCCCCTACCCAATCTCCCCAGTCTCTGGTGTCTATCAGTCTATTCTCTATGTCCTTAAAATCAACTTTTTTAGCTCCCATATACAAGTGAGAACATGTGAAATTTGTCTTTCTGCACCTGGCTTATTTCACTTATTTCAAGTTCCATCCACGTTGCTGCAACTGATGTGATTTTTATGTTTTCCTGTGGTCAGATAGTATTCTATTGTGTGTACATACCACATTTTCTTCATCCATTCATCCACTGATGGGCACTTAGATTGATTCCATATCTTGGCTATTGTGAATAGTGCTGCTATAAACATGTGAGTGCAGGTATTCCTTTGATATACTGATTTCTTTTCCTTTGGATAGATACCCAGCAGTGGGATTGCTGGGTTGTATGGTAGTTCAATTTTTCATATTTTGATCAGAACCTGCTGGTCGTTGCCTGGAAATTATTTACACAAACAGGGTTTCCAGCCAGGATTCAGCTGAACTTGTTACTGTATTGGACCTGAACCTTCAACTCAATAAGAGTGTGCATATCTGAGACCCCTTGTTGTCGCTACCTGTTCAAGGTGTCATCTTACCCATGGCTGGTAGAAAGTTGATGCTGAATTAACCTTTGAATCTCCTCATCGTTGGGTTTATTGAATCCTTCCATCATTGGGCTTATTTCGGTTTCCTAGGAATACAGTCCCTTGGGATTTGTTTGATTCACTGGTCAGATTTGTGTTGTTCCTTGGTGCAGTTGCTTTCTGGCCTTCTAAAGCTGCTCTTATGGTCTGTCTGCTTGTTTAGTATCTTAAGTGTCATTTGTCTGTAAAATGATTACTGAGTGGAGAAGGATAGGCATAAACTCGGTAAGTCTGTCTGCAAGCCAGTCCCTTGGACTGAGTTAATTATCAGACTGCCCCACACGTTTGGAAATTGCTTCCAGTCCTACTTTCTGCCACACTACAATATGCCTGAATACAAGAGATCATATGATGCTTCCAGGTGTTTCACCAAGTACAAGCTTCATTTCCAAAACCCCACCTAAGTAGCTTCTGTAAGATCTGTAACTGGGAGATTTAGTCTTTTGGAAGTGACATAAAAGGAAAAGTGCCCTTGAACCTCAATGAAAAAGACCTTATTAGGCACTGCTAATAACTGACACAACAATAAAACAACACAGAATAGATCTAGGAATCATACCTGCCAATTAGAAAAAAATACACCATTTTGTCCCAACTACTGGAAGCCCATTCCATTAGGGAACCTCAAACTGAGGATTCTTAGAAATTCTTCAGAAGCAGCTGATTTCAAAAATGGACAGATTCCGTCCAAGACTATAGAATGAACCACCTACTTTGGAAGTGGACAACTTCTTCCCAAAACTGCAGAACGAGATTAATTTTCTGATTTTTTTCCAGCACTTTTTTCACCAGTCCTATGGCCTATTAGGCTGTGTCACCCTCTGGAACATTAACATGATCTTTTTATCTTTTTTCTGCTTCCCCTATGGTTTTCTTCTACCACTTAAGAAAAAAGCAAAAATTGTTTTGTACTTTCTCCCAGACTCTAGCTATTGCTCTGAAGTTCACTGGTTCTAGGATTTATAATCCCTTGTTCTCCTTTCTGGCCAAAATTTAATAGCCATCCCTTTAAACAGTTCAAAAGCTAGGGCCGGGCATGGTGGCTCATGCCTGTAATCCCAGCACTTTGGGAGGCTGCGTCAGGCAGATGTCTTGAGGGCAGGAGTTCGAGACCAGCCAGACCAACATGGTGAAACTCTGTCTCTACCAAAAGTACAAAAATAAGCCGGGTGTGGTGGCACCTGCCTGTATTCCTAGCTACTCACGAGGCAGAAGAATTGCTTAAACCTGGGAGATGGAGGTTGCAGTGAGCCAGGATCATGCCACTGCACATGAGTCTGGGTGACAGAGTGAGACTCTGTCTTAGAAAATAAATAAATAGATGCTGACTTAGGAAGATGGCCAAGTAGGAACAGCTTCGGTCTGCAGCTCCCAGCGAGATTGACACAGAAGATGGGTGATTTCTGCATTTCCAACTGAGGTACCTGGTTCATCTCATTGGCACTGGTTGAACAGTGGGTACAGCCCACGGAGGGTGAAGTGAAGCAGGGCGGGGCATCGCCTCGCCCAGGAAGCACAAGGGGTTGGAGTGTTTCCCTTTCCTAGCCAAGGGAAGCCATGACAGGCTGTAGCTGGAGAAACCGTACACTCCTAACCAAACACTGCACTTTTCCCACAGTCTCAGCAACCGGCAGATCAAGAGATACCCTCCCATGCCTGGCTAGGCAGGTCCCACGCCCACAGAGCCTTGCTCACTGCTAGCGCAGGAGTCTGAGATCAACCTACTATGCTGCAGCTTGACGGGGGGAAGGGCATCGGCCACTGCTGAGCCTCGAGTAGCTTATCCTGTAAACAAAGCGGCTGGGAAGCACGAACTGGGTGGAGCCCACTGCAGGTCAGCAAGGCCACTGACTTTATAGATTCCACCTCTGGGAGCAGGGCATATCTGAACAAAAGGCAGCAGACAGCTTCTGCAGAATTAAACATCCCTGTGGGACAGCTCTGAAGAGAGCACTGGTTCTATCAGCATGGCGTTTGAACTCCGAGAATGGACAAATTGCCTCCTCAAGCAGGTCCCTGACCCCTGTGTACCTCACTGGGAAACACCTCCCAGTAGTGGCTGACAGACACCTGAAACAGCAGGTGACCCTCTAAAATGAAGCTTCCAGAGGAAGGATCAGGCAGCAATATTTGCTGTTCTGCAGCCTCCGCTGGTGATACCCAGGCAAACAGGGTCTGGAGTGGACCTCTGGCAAACTCCAACAGACCTGCAGCTGAGGAGTCTGTTAGAAGGAAAAGTAACAAACAGAAAGGAATAGCATCAACATTAACAAAAAGGACATCCACACCAAGACCCCATCTGTAGGTCACCAACATCAAAGACCAAAGGTAGACAAAACCTCAAAGATGGGGAGAAACTAGAACAGAAAAGTTGTAAATTCCAAAAAACAGAGCACCTCTTCTCCTCCAGAGGAGATCTCAGCTCCTCGCCAGCAACAGAACAAAACAGGATGGAGAATGAGTTTGACGAGTTGACAGAAGTAGGCTTCAGAAAGTCAGTAATAACAAACTTCTCTGAGCTAAAGGCGCATGTTCTAACCCATCGCAAGGAAGCTAAAAACCTTGAAAAAAGGTTAGACGAATGAGTAACTAGAATAAACAGTGTAGAGAAGACCTTAAATGACCTGATGGAGCTGAAAACCATGGCACGAGAACTTTGTAATGCATTTACAAGCTTCAATAGGTGATTCCATCAAGTGGAAGAAAGGATATCAGTGATGGAAGATCAAATTATTGAAATAAAGTGAGAAGACAAGATTAGATAAGAAAGAGTGAAAACAAAAGAACAAAGCCTCCAAGAAATATGGGGCTATGTGAAAAAACCAAATATATATTTGAATGGTGTACCGGAAAGGGACAGGGAGAGTGGAACCAAGTTAGAAAACACTCTTCAGAATATTCTCCAGGAGAACTTCCCTAGCAAGGCAGGCCAACACTCAAATTCAGGAAATACAGAGAACACCACAAAGACACTCCTTGAGAAGAGTAACCCCAAGACACATAACTGTCAGACTCACCCAGGTTGAAATGAAGGAAAAAATGTTAAGGGCAACCAGAGAGAAAGGTCGGGCTACCTAAAAAGGGAAGCTCATCAGACCAACAGCTGCTCTCTCGGCAGAAACCCTACAAGCCAGAAGAGAGTGGGGGCCAATATTCAACTTTCTTAAAGAAAAGAATTTTCAACCCAGAATCTCACATCCAGCCAAATTAAGCTTCATACGTGAAGGAGAAATAAAATCTTTTACAGACAAGCAAACGTTGAGAGATTTTGTCACCACCAGGCCTGCCTTACAAGAGCTCCTGAAGGGAGCACTAAACATGAAAAGGAGCAACTGGTACCAACCACTGCAAAAACATACTAAATTGTAGAGACCATCAATGCTACGAGGAAACTGCATCAATTAACGGACAACATAACCAGCTAACATTATAATGACAGGATCAAATTCACACATAACAATATTTACCTTAAGTGTAAATGTGCTAAATGCCCCAGTTAGCAGACACAGACTGGCAAATTGGATAAAGAGTCAAGACCCATCACCGTGCTGTATTCAGGAGACCCATCTCATGTGCAAAGATGCATATAGGATCAAAATAAAGGGATGGAGGAAGATCTACCAAGCAAATGGAAAGCAAAAAAAAGCAGGGGTTGCAATCTTAGTTTCTGATAAAACATACTTTAAAGCAACAAGATCAAAAGAGACAAGGCCATTCCATAATGGTAAAGGGATCAATTCAACAAGAAGCGCTTACTATCCTAAATATATATGCATCCAATAGAGGAGCACCCAGATTCATAAAGCAAGTCATTAGAGACCTACAAAGAGACTTTGACTCCCACGCAATAATAATGGGAGGCTTTAACACCCCACTGTCAATATTAGATAGCTCAAAGAGACAGAAGAGGATATCCAGGACTTGAACTCACTTCTGGACCAAGTGGACTTAATAGACATGTACCTAAGTCTCCACACCAAATCAACAGAATATACATTCTTCTCAGTTCCATATCGCACTTATTCTAAAATTGACCACATAATTGGAAGTAAAGCACTCCTCAGCAAATGTAAAAGAACAGAAATCACAACAAACTCTCTCTCAGAACACAGTGCAATCAAATTAGAACTCAGGATTAATAAACTCACTCAAAACCACACAACTACATAGAAACTGAACAACCTACTCCTGAATGACTACTGGGGGTAAAATAACAAGATGAAGGCAGAAATAAAAATGTTCTTTGAAACTAATGAGAATAAAACACAACGTACCAGAATCTCTGGGACACATTTAAAGCAGTTTGTAGAGGGAAATTTATAGAACTAAATGCCCACAAGAGAAAGGAGGAAAAATCTAAAATCGACACCCTAACATCACAGTTAAAAGACCTAGAGAAGCACGAGCAAACAAATTCAAAAGCTGGCAGAAGGCAAGAAATAACTAAGATCAGAGCAGAACTGAAGGAGATAGAGATACAAAAAAACCCATCAAAAAATCAATGAATCCAGGAGACGGTTTTTTGAAAAGATCAACAAACTAGGTAGACTGCTAGCAAGATTAATAAAGAAGAAAAGAGAGAAGAATCAAATAGACACAATAAAAAATGGTAAAGGGGATATCCCACGGATCCCACAGAAATACAAACTACCATCAGAGAACACTATAAACAACTCTACACAAATAAACTAGAAAATCTAGAAAAAATGGATAAATTCCTGGACACATACACACTCCCAAGACTAAACCAGGAAGCAGTAGAATCTCTGAATAGACCAACAACAGGTTCTGAAATTGAGGCAATAATTAATAGCCTACCAACCAAAAAAAAGTCCAGGACCAGACAGATTCACAGCCGAATTTTACCAGAGGTACAAGAGGAGCTGGTACCATTCCTTCTGAAACTATTCCAATCAATAGAAAAAGAAAGAATCCTCCCTAACACATTTTATGAGGCTAGCATCATCCTGATACCAAAGCCTGGTAGAGACACACACAAAAAAGAGAATTTTAGGGCAATATCCCTGATGAACATCGATGCGAAAATCCTCAATAAAATACTGGCAAATTGAATCCAGCAGCACATCAAAAAGCTTATCCACCATGATCAAGTGGGCTTCTTCCCTGGGATCCAAGAGGCTGGTTCAACATATGCAAATCAATAAATGTAATCCATCACATAAACAGAACCAACGACAAAAACCACATGATTACCTCAATAGATGCAGGAAAGGTCTTTGACAAAATTCATCAGCTCTTCATGCTAAAAACTCTCAATGAACTAGGTATGATGGAATGTATCTCAAAATAATAAGAGCTATTTATGACAAACTCACAGCCAATATCATGCTGAATGGGCAAAAACTGAAAGCATTCCCTTTGAAAACCGGCACAAGACAAAGATGCTCTCTCTCATTACTCCTATTCAACATAATGTTGGAAGTCTGGCTAGGGCAATCAGGCAAGACAAAGAAATAAAGGTATTCCATTAGAAAAGGAGGAAGTCAAATTGTCTCTGTTTGCAGATGACGTGATTGTATATTTAGAAAACCCCATAATCTCAGCCCAAAACCTCCTTAAGCTGATAAACAACTTCAGCAAAGTCTCAGGATACAAAATCAATGTGCAATAATCACAAGCATTCCTACACTCCAATAATAGACAGAGAGCTAAATCATGAGTGAACTCCCATTCACAATTACTACAAAGAGAATAAAATACCTAAGAATCCAACTTACAAGGGATGTGAAAGACCTTTTCAAGGAGAACTATAAACCACTGCTCAACAACATAAAAGAGGACACAAACAAATGGAAGAACATTCCATGCTTAAGGATAGGAAGAATCAATATCATGAAAATGGCCACACTGCCCAAGGTAATTTATAGATTCAGTGCTATCCCCATCACGCTACCACAGATTTTCTTCACAAAATTAGAAAAATACATTAAACAGGCTGGCGGTGGCTCAAGCCTGTAATCCCAGCACTTTGGGAGGCTTGAGCGGTAGGATCACGAGGTCAGGAGATCAAGACCATCCTGGCTAACACGGGTGAAACCCTGTTAAATACAAAAACTAGCAGTGAGGTGGCTGAGGTGCCTGTAGTCCCAGCTAGGCTGAGGCAGAAGAATGGCGTGAACCGGGAAAGTGAACTTGCAGTAAACTAGAGATCAGCCCACACTGCACCTCCAACCTGAGAAGGGCAGGCAATTCAAATACAAAAAAAAAAAAAAATACATTAAAGTTCATATGGAACCAAAAAAGATCCCGCATAGCCAAAGAAAATCTAAACAAAAAGAACAAAGCTGGAGGCATGGCCTTTACCTGACTTCAAACTATACTACAAGGTTACAGTAACCAAAACAACATGGTCCTAAGTACAGGCAGACAATAAACCAATGGAGACAGAACAGAGGGCCTCATACATCTACAGCCATCTAATCTTTTACAAACCTGACGAAAACAAGCAATGGGGAAAGGATAGCCTATTTAATAAATGGGCTGGGAAAACTGGCTAGCCATACGTAGAAAGCTGAAACTGGATGTCTTTCTTACACCTTATACAAAAATTAACTCAAGGTGGATTAAAGACTTAAATGTAAGACCTAGCACCGTAAAAACCCTAGAAGAAAATCCAGGCAATACCATTCAGAACATAGGCATGGGCAAACGTTTCAAGACTAAAACACCAAAAGTAATGGCAACAAAAGCCAAAACTGACAAATGGGATCTAATTTAACTAATGAGTTTCTGCACAGTGAAAGAAACTATCATCAGAGTGAACAGGCAACCTACAGAATGGGAGAAAATCTTTGCAATCTACTCATCTGACAAAGGGCTAATATCCAGAATCTACAAAGAACTTAAAAAAATTTACAAGAAAAAAAAATCCATCAAAAAGTGGGCAAAGGATATGAACAGACACTTCTCAAAAGAAGACGTGCGTGCAGCAAACAGACATCTGACAAAATGCTCGTCATCACTGGTCATCAGAGAAATGCAAATCAAAACCACAATGAGATACCATCTCATGCCAGTTAGAATGGCAATGATTAAAAAGTCAGGAAGCAACAGATGCTGGAGAGGATGTGGAGAAATAGGAACGCTTTTACACTGTTGGTGGGAGTTAAATTAGTTCAACCATTGTGGAAGACAGTGTTGCGATTCCTCAAGGATTTAGAACTAGTGATCTTGACCCAGCAATCCCATTACTGGGTATATAGCCAAAAGATTATAAATCATGCTACTATAAAGACATATGCACATGTATGTTTATTGTGGCACTATTTGCAATAGCAAACACTTGGAAACAACCCAAATGTCCTTTAATGATAGACTGGATCAGGAAAGTGTGGCACATATAGACCATGGAACACGATGCAGCTATAAAAAAGGATGAGTTCATGTCCTTTACAGGGACATGGATGAAGCTGGAAACCATCATTCTAAGCAAACTATCACAAGGACAGAAAACCAAACACCTCATGTTCTCACTCGTAAGGGGGAGTTGAACATTGAGAACACATGGACACAGGGCAGGGAACATCACATACTGGGGCCTGTCAGGCGGTGGAGGGATGGGGGAGGGATAGCATTAAGAGAAATACCTAATGTAAATGACGAGTTGATGGGTGCGTGACTTGCGCCGTATACCTATATAACAAAACCTGTCACGGTTGTACCCCAAGGGCATAAAATATAATAAAAGGGCCAGGCAGCAGTGGCTCAAGCCTGTAATCCCAGCACTTTGGGAGGCGAGATAAGAGGATCAAGGTCAGGAGATCGAGACCATCCTGGCTAACAGATAGAAACCCGTCTCTACTAAAAATACAAAAATAAGCTGGTGGCTGGTATAGTCTCCCAGCTACTGGGGAGGCTGAGGCTGGAGAATGAACCAGGAAGTGGAGCTTGCAAAGAGTGAGCTGAAGGATCAGGCCACTGCACTCAATATGAGCCTGAAGCTGAGAGACTCATCTCAAAAAAAAAAAAAAAATATATATATATATATAATAAAAAGATATAAAATAGAAATATGCATGAAAATAGCAAAGGCCAATTTTAGTGGCTCCCACACAGGTAATCCTGCTTTTGGGAGGCTGGCTGGGCTTGGTCACCTGAGATCAGGAGTTCAAGACTAGACCCCAGCCAAGATGGCCAGAGCCATCTCTACTAAAATATAAAAATTAGCCAAGTTAGTGATTGGGTGCCTGTAATCCCAGCTACTCAGAGCCCTGAGGCAGGAGAATCATAACCCTGGGGAGACGGAGGTTGCAGTGAGCAGAGATTGCACCACTGCACTCCCGCTTGGGCAACAGTGAGACTCAGTGAAAAAAAAAAAAGTGAATAAATAAATTAAATTCACCAAAAAAAAGTAGGTTTCCTTTTGCAGACTGCTTCTGGTACTTACAACTTCCTCTCCAAATTCTAGTCTTGTGAGAAAAACAGACTTTGACTTCGCATCAACAAAATGCTTCGACTAAGGTCATTACAACCTTACAACAAAACCTAGACCCTCAGGAATGGGAATAAATATTTGTTCTATTCAAAGACACTGCAGCTGCTTTGCAGGAACTATTTGGCTCCACTCAAGGAATTTACCCCTCTAAGTGACAAAAAATGGGCTTACTCATGATGGGCCAAGTGATACTCATACTCCCAATACAGCCTGTATCCCACCTGGATACTACTTAAGTGGACATCAGGCTTACCCTCATCTGCCACTAACTTAGCCTGGAGAATATGGATGAATGATAGAGAATCGAGATATTTAGAACTAGTACCTCTCCATGTTTACATGGGGAAGAAGTCCAGAAACCTTCAAGATGAGGTGAGCACAAACTACTTGGGAGAATTCCCAAAAGAGATCACTGACTCTCTCTTTTTGCATACTATGCTGGCTACAATTCACACAGCAGAAATAATACAACTAGAAAAGGTGGTGCAGAATTTTTCTCCGGACCTGGAAGAAGTCACAAATGGAACAATTTCTACTCTGGATGCCCCCCAAAAACTACTCTAAATCTGTTAGCTAGAGTTTTCATGGACAATTGCACAGCCCTTGATTTCCTCTTAGCTATCCAAAGGAGAGCTCACATAGGAGTAAATACATCTCGCTGCACCTGTGTAAATATTACAGGGCAAGTGGAACCGTTTATGGTAAATTAAAAGAAAATAAACTCATCTGGATATCTAAGGCAGACCCAGCTGGATTCTGGGACATGCTTTCATTGCCTAGGCTTTATAACCTAGACACCATTGGCTTGGAGATCTGCAGCAAGGGCTAATAATCATTTCATTTCTGTTAATTGCCTGTCTTGCAGTTTCTCAATGTATCATGTCTAGCATCTAAAATGCTACTGTGTAGTTTTGAGAGATCTCCTTGATACTGATTTCTATTTTTATTGTACTGTGGTTCAAGAGTACACTTGGTATGATTTCAATTTCTTTGAGTTTATTGAGACTTGCTTTATGACTGAGCACGTGGTTGATCTTAGAATATATTCTGTGTGCACATGAGAAGAATGTATATTCTGTGGTTGTTGGGTGGAGTGTTTCATAGAGGTCTATTATGTCCAGATAGTCAAGTGTCAAGTTTAAGTCCAGGGTTTCTTGATTAGTTAGTGTTCTGCCTCAGTGATCTGTCTAATGCTGATAGTGGGGTGTTGAAGACTCCCACTACTATTGCGTGGTTGTCTAGTCTTCTTATAGGCCAAGAAGAACTCATTTTATGAATCTGGGCTCTCCAATATTGGGTGCATATATATTTAAGATAGCTAAGGCTTCCTGTTGGATTGTCATGTAATGCCCTTCATTGTCCTTCTTAATTTCTATTGGTTTAAAGTCTGTTTTAGCCGGGCGCGGTGGCTCACGCCTGTAATCCCAGCACTTTGGGAGGCCGAGGCGGGCGGATCACAAGGTCAGGAGATCGAGACCACGGTGAAACCCCGTCTCTACTAAAAATACAAAAAATTAGCTGGGCGCGGTTGTGGGCGCCTGTAGTCCCAGCTACTCGGGAGGCTGAGCCAGGAGAATGGCGGGAACACGGGAGGCGGAGCTTGCAGTGAGCTGAGATCGCGCCACTGCACTCCAGCCTGGGCGACAGAGCAAGACTCCGTCTCAAAAAAAAAAAAAAAAATAAAAAAAATAAAGTCTGTTTTATCTGACATAAGAAGAGTGACTCATGTTCTTTTTTGTTTTCCATTTGTGTAGTAGATCTTCTTCCACCCTTTTATTTTGAGCCTGTGGGTGTCATTGCATGTGAGATGGGTCTCTTGAAGACAACAGATGGTTGCATCTTGTCCTTTTATCCAGCCTGCCACTCTGTGTCTTTTCAGTGGGGTGTTTAGCCCATTTACATTCAACGTTAGTATTCTTATACGGGATTTTGATCCTGTCATCATGATGTTTGGTGGTTGGTATGTGGACTTGACTGCGTAGTTGCTTTATACTGCCTGTGAGCTATGTGCTTAAGGGTGCTTTTGTGGTAGCAGGTGTCATTATTTTGATTCCATGTTTAGCACTCCCTTAAGAACCTCTTGTAATGCTGGCCTAGTGGAAATGTATTCCCTCTGCATTTGCATGTCTGAGAAGGATTTTATTTCTCCTTCACTTATGAAGCTTTGTTTGGCAGCATATGAAATTCTTGGCTGGAACTTCTTTTCAGTAAGGACACTGAAATTAGACCCCCAATCTTTTCTTGCTTGTAAGGTTTCTGTTGATAGGACTGCTGCTAGCCTGATGGGGTTACCTCTGTAACTACACTAGAAAGCCACAGGAACCAAAACAGCTTCATACTGATAAAAATAAAAGACACATAGACCAATGGAACAGAATGGAAAACTCAGAAGTAGAGCTGCACACTTACAACGATCTGATCTTTGACAAGGCTGGCAAACACATGCAATGAGGAAAGGACTCGACTTCCTATTCAATAAATGATAGTGGGATAACTGGCTAGCCACTTGCTGAAAATTGAATCTGGACTCCCTCCCCCACCTTTCACCACATACAAAATTAACTCAAGGTGGATCAAAGATTCAACTATAACACATCAAACTGTAAGAATCCTGGAGGACAACTTAGGAAACACTCTTCTGGACATCAGCCTTGGTAAAGAATTTTTGACTAAGTCTCCAAATTTAATTGCAACAAAAACAAAAATGACAAGCAGGACCAAATTAAACTAAAGAGCTTCCACACAGCAAAAGAAGCTATCACCAGACTAAACAGACAGCCTACAGAATGAGAGAAGATATTAGCAAACAATGCATGTGACAACAGCTTAATATCCAGACTCTATAGGGAACTTAAACAAATCAACAAGTAAAACACAAATAGCCCCATTTAAAAAGAAAAAGAAAAGAAAAACAGACAAAGGACAAAGGACATAAACAGACACTTCTCAAAGGAAGATGTACAAGCGGCCAACAAACATGAAAACATGCTCAGCATCACTAATCATCTGAGAAATGCGAATCAAAACCACAATGACACATTATCTCACACCAGTCAGAATGGCTATTATTAAAATGTCCAAAAACGATAGATGCTGGCGAGGCTGCAGCAAAAAAGGAACGCCTATATACTGTTGGTAACTGCTGCTTCTTTACCACTTACAGCCCTAGGCATCAGTTATTCTTCCCTCATTCTAGATAAGATTTATTAAGGTACCTAATCATGGGATTGCCTCTGCTCCTTAAAAGCATCTAATGCAAAGTTTGCCCAAATCCTGTAAGTCCTTTCAAATGCCCTCCTGCTGAGTTGTTCCGCAGTTTCCCATGGGGTGCATTCTCCCTTAATACAAAAGCAATAAACCCAACTTTGTTCAACTACAGGCGTGCTCCTGGTGATTGTTGGGTGGTGAGCACTGAGATATTATAAAGATCTGCTTAATTGCCTCCAGCCTACCCATCCCACAGACTGTGACCTTTGTTAGAACAGAGCCTGTGGCTTACTTATTTTTTGTCCCCAGTTCCAGTGGTGAATGGAGGTATCATGGATGGCTCCATGGATGGAAGGATGGATTGATGAATAAGAATAAATTGGGGAGAAAGGGGAACACTGAGAAAATGAGGAGGGAGAGAGAAAAAAAGGAGGGAGGGAGGGAGAGAAGGAAAAGTAACTCAGGTTGTCCTGCTCTATTCCTTGGCCTGTGCACATGCTCACTTATCTTCACACACTGTCTTATTTCCTATGGGATCCATAGTCACCAGATGTCTGTTAAGGGGACATTTTATTTTGAAGGCAATATAGACTCTTATTACTCCAATTTTCTGCCGTTGCCCTGTTTTCTTCCTACTCTTCCTCCCTTGTTTGTCTCATCCATACTCATAGCTTCTCTTACTACTTTTCAGCAGAAGCCTTCCAAGTCTCTTCCTCAAGGGCAGCCTCATCCCCAAATTGTGGTCCTACATTTCTAGTTGTACCACATGGTGGTGCTCAAGAAGAGAGAAACTTGGATAGTTTTTCTGTTACATATTCTGGAAGCTGTAACCACATTCCACTTCTGTCTTCTGCATCTTACTACAGTTCTTTTCTCATCTTACTACAGTTCTTTTTCACCCAGGTTGAAGTGAAGTGGCACGTTCATAGCTCACTGCAGCGTCAAACTGCTGCGCTTAAGCCACCCTCGTGTCTCAGCCTCCTGGGTAGGTGGGACTGCAGGCACATGTCACCATGCCCAGCTATTTTTTATTTTTAGTAGAGACAGGGTCTTGCTGTGTTGCCCAGGATGGTCTTGAACTCCTGTGCTCAAATGATCCTCGTGCCTCAGCTTCCCAAAGTGCTGAGATTACGAGCCTGAGCCACCACACCCAGCCCTGTTACATCATTTAAGCTTGATCTTCACAACAATTATAGTAGAAAGGGCTTATTATCTTTACTTATAAATAAGAAAACAGGCTTAGAAAGTTGAATTCGCTTGCCCAAGGTCACACAGCTAGTAAGTGGAAACACCAGGATTCGAACTGGAAGCTGAGCTGTTACTGTAGAGCTGGAGCTCTTAACTGCTGTGTTGTATTAATCCAGGAAGTGAAGAGAATGAGGTCTCTGCCCCCAGGTCTATATGGGGTTTGGGGTATGACAATAAGAGAATCATCTAGTGAAAAGATGCTGTGGGGCAATGGTGTCTTTAGGTGAACTAGGTAAAAATAAGGAATGATACCTAGTTGTCTTGTATTGCTACAATTAAGAAAAGGAGCTGGAGTGAACACTGAAAACAAAGTGGGAGGATATAGGGGAGAATTATTTAAAGTGTGAAACAAAAAGCCAGAATGCTTTTAAGAAAAGAGTTGGGCAGAGTCAGACATGGAGAGGAAACAAGAAAATAATAGCCAGAAGTTCCTGCATTTGGGGCAGTATTGAGATTGACAGAGGTATGAGGCTTGGTGGCATCTGCTGGTCTAAAGTTACAAACAGAGGAAACGCTGATTAAAATTGGTCTGTGCTGGTACACCAATGTTCTGGAAGGTGCTTGCAGCCTACTGATTAGAGGCAGGTGGAAGAAGCAGTGACCAATGCTTAAGGTTCAGGAGTAAGCATCAGTGAAAAATTGTGATAGTGCCCTCTGCAAAAGAAGCAGTCAGTTCCTAGGGCAGTATTTCACCGACATGGAGGCACAAACTCTATCTTGTGTTCCTACTGCTATGCTGTTCCTGATATATCTTACGAAGGTACCATATACATAGATCATTCCAATTTGGAGGATGTCTGGAATCAAGAACAAGAGCATTTGCCAGAGTGCTCCAGTTGAATGTTTGCAAGAGCCAATTTGTCATTTCACGAAGTGAAGAAGGAAGATGTAACCTCAAGGGGATTAGAGAGGTTTTTTACCTGGTTGGGGAGAAGGTATAGAATACTTACGAGAAAATAAATCAAATTAGAAGACAGACCTCGGAGGGGAAGTGTCTGGCTGGATGTGGGAAGGGAGAGCAGAATGTGAGCACATTTTCTGGGACATGTGATAGCTGAGGAGAGGAAATTCTTAGGCATTATAGTCCACTGCAGCATGTGGATACAGAGATGGAGAATGAAGCTCTTTTTCATTAAATGAGATACATGAAACAAGAGAAAATAGCCCCTAAACTCCATCCCCAAAAGCATAAGGCCAGTACTGGTGGCCCCAGACAAAACTGTTACTATCCCTTAGAGGTCTTTGCTTCTTGCACAAGAGACCTTATCAGCACCCGTACTGGCAGGGCAGCAACACTGGTATTAGGCTCCCATATTTGTTACAAAGAATTGGGTACCACCTCAAAAATGGGAGACTAAGGGACTCTGGGGGACAAACAGAATAACGGCAATTTGTGACGGCACAATATTTATACATATCTTCTCTTTCCTTCCTCCCATCTGCCACCACTACTTCCTTGCCCTTCGTTTAGAGGGAGGGACTTGTTTGTGTATTAGAGGCTGATTGGCTGCTACAGGGGACATATGGAATGGCAGGCTTATCATCATCTTGCATCCTGATTGTATTTCCAATCATCCTAGTACATGATGATTTGCAATTTAGGTTCAATCTCTGAAGTCAAACCAACTAGGTTCAAATTTCAGTTTACCACTTACTATCTGTGTCTGTCCTTGAGCAAGTTACTTAAACTCTCTGTCCCTCAGTTTCTTTATCTGTAAATGAGAATAATAATAACAGCATTCTCTTCATGGGAATAATATATTAAATAAACTAGTATGCTTAGCACAGGCCTACTCATCAACAGCTCATACTACAACAGAAGGAACTGAAGGGATTAACCCCCGTCTAATTACAGACTGTGTTCTGTATAAAAAGTGTTTAATAAAAGTTAGCTAATATGATGATGATCTAGAGAAATAGACACCTGATACATTCTTAGTTAAAGCCTCTCATAGTACTGATCAACATAAGCATGTAAGGAAACTGCCCCAGATAAGAAAGAGCCATGCAAAGGAATTAGAGGGAACAGTACCTGGTATTTTAACAAGGCTAGGAATAGTGCCTATTCTCAACTATCAAACTGGAAAGTCTCTCAATTCTCTGAGCAACATACAAAGTGCTGAAAAGAGATTTACCTAACCAGTGGAGAGTAATGGGCCCTAGACTAAACACAGCTTTGGTCTCATCTAACAAAGCTTAAAAGCAAGACGCCAAAGTATGAAACTACAAGCAACTTAACTGCATCCTGGAACAAAGCTCACGAAAAATTATGAGAATACAAAAATATTTGGCACTCAACAACGTAAAACTCATCATGTCTTGGCATCCAAGTAAAACCTAGCAAACAAACAAAGAACCAAGAAAACATGAAATAACAAGGAGAAAAATCAATCAACTGAAAGTAACCCAGAATTGACACAGATGCTTAAATTAGAAGAGAAGAATATTAAAAGTTATAATAACTGTAGTTCATATGCTCAAAAGTCAAGTCAAGACATGGAAGATACAGAAAAAAAATGCAAATCAAACTTCTGGAGATGAACACTACTATATCTATGATGGAAAATGCACTGGATGGGATTAACAGTATATTAAACATTGCAGGAAAAAAAGATTAGTGAACTTAAAGACATGGGAATATAAGCTGTACAAAGAAAAAAATGTAAGAAAAATGAACAGAGCAACAGAGAACTACAGGACAATGTCACACAGCCAAATATATGTGCAATTGTTGGCCCTGAAAGAGACAAAATAAAGGAGGGAGGGACAGAAAAAATATACTTGAATAAATAGCAGCTAGAAACTACCCATAATTGCTAAAAACTTTAAGCACACACATCCAAGAAGCTGAACATACACCAGGCACAAGAAACATAGAGAAAGCTACACTAAGGCACATCACAATAACATTTTACAAAACCAGCCGAAACGAAAAAAATCTGAAGAGCAGTCAGGAAAGACAGAGGGGCCACACATTACACACAAAGGGACTGAAATGAGGATGACCACAGATTTGTCATCAGAAAAAAATGCAAGTGAGAAGACACTGGAGCAACATTTTTGAAGTACCAAATGAAAAATACTGCTAACATAGAATGCTATGCCCAGGGAAAATGTCTTTCAAAAATGAAGGCCAAAAAGAAGTAAAGGGGAGCAAATTCATGAGGCCAATAGAAAACATAACACAAGATGATAAATTTAAACCTAACCATATCAATAATTACATTGGATATAAATGGTACCAACATGCCAATTACTAGACAAAAACTACCAGACTGGATAAGAAAGTGAGACTGAACTGTATATTGCCTATAAGAAACCCATTTTAAATATAGACATGTCATAGCTTAAACGTAAAGGTGGGGACAGTATACCATGCTAAGACTAATCATAATAGAGACATAGTTGTTATATTAATATCAGACACAGTAGACTTCAGAACAAAGAATATTACCATTGATAAAGTGGATCATGTCATAATGACAACTCAGTGAATTTATGATGAGTGGATAACAATTCTGTGTTTGTGCACCTAAAAACAGAGCCTCAAGATGTATGAAGCAAAAATGAATAGACGTACACAGAGAAATAGCTGCATCAACAATTCTAGACGAAGATTTCAATACCCCTTAATATACTGTTGGTAAAACAAGGAGACAGAAACTCAATGACAATATAGAAGACTCGAGCATCACTATTACCAACTTGACTTAATTGTCACATGTAGAACCCTCCACCCCACAACAGAAGACTATGCATTATTTTCAAGTGTATATGGAACACTTACCAAGAGAGAGTGTATTCTGTGCCATAAAACAAGTCTCAATACATTTTAGACAATTCCAGTAACACGAAGTGTGTTCTTCAACACATAACAATAAAATTAACTTAGAAATTAACAAGAGAGATATTCAGAAAATCTACAAATATTAGGGAACCAAATAATGTGCTTTCAATTACCCTATGAATCAAATAAGAAATCATAATGAAAATTAGCAAGTGTTTTGAACTGACTGAAAAGGAAAACACAACGTATCAAAAGTTGTGAGATGCTGGTTAAAAAAAAAAAAAAAAAGATTCGTAGCAGTAAAAACACCTCTATGAAGAAAGGTCTCAAATCAATGGGCTCAGCAACCATGTTAATAAATGAGAGAAATGGAAATGGAAACTACAATGAGATACCACCATTAACACTTTACATACACATCTATAATTAAAAAACAACTTTTCATGAAGCAAATAAGAAGCATTGGTAAGGATGTACAGAAGTTGAAATTCTTGCACATTGCTGACTGGAATGTAAAATGGTGCACCTCTGTGGAAAAGCTTGTCATCCCTCAAAGAGCTCTTTCTGTAATGTATACAAAGATCAAAACTTCACATTGTACCCCATGAATATATACAGCTATTATATCAGTTAGAAATAAATTTTAAAAGAGTTAAACATAGGATGCCTTATGACCCGGTAATTTCTCTCCTATGAAAATACACCCAAAATAACTGAAAATAGAATGTGAGACAGATAGTTTCACACCAATGTCCACTGCAACATTATTCACTATAGCCAAGAGTTGGAAACAACCCAAGGGTCCATCAGCAGATGAATGGACAAATGAAATATGGCAGGTGTATACAATGGAATATTATTTAGCTATGGAAAGAAATGAAGTTCTGATACATGCTACAACATGGATGAACCTGGAAAACATTATTCTCAGGGATACAAGCCAGACACAAAAGGAAAAATACTGGTGATGGTGTCACAATGTTGCCAATGTAATTAATGCCATTGAATTGTACACTTTAAAAGGGTTGGGTCTCCGTTCCAAGATGGTCAAATAGTAACAGCTCCAGTCTGCAGCTCCCAGCATTATCGACACAGAAAATGGGTGATTTCTGCATTTTCAACTGAGGTACCTGGTTCATCTCATTGGGACTAGTTGGACAGAGGGTGTAGCCAATTGAGGCCAAGCTGAAGCAGGGTGGGACATCACCTCACCCTGGAAGTACAAGGGGTAAGGGGATTTCCCTTTCCTAGCTAAGGGAAGCCATGACACTCTGTACCTGGAAAAACAGGACACTCCCACCTAAATACTATATTTTTCCCAAGGTCTTAGCAACCAGCAGACAAGAGATTCTCTCCCGTGCCTGGCTCAGTGGGTCCCACACCCACGGAGTTTTGCTCACTGCTTGCTCACAGCAGTCTGCGATTGACCTGCGAGGCACCAGCCTGACTGGGGGAGGGGCGTCTACCATTGCTGTGGCTTGAGTAGGTAAACAAAAAGGCTGGGAAGCACGAACTGGGCAGAGCCCACTGCAGCTCATCAAGGCCTCCAGCCTCTATAGACTCCATCTCTGTGGGCAAGGCATAGCTGAACAAAAGGCAGCAGACAACTTCTGCAGACATAAACGTCCCTGTCTGACAGCTCTGAAGAGAGCAGTGGTTCTCCCAGCATGGCATTTGAGCTCTGAGAATGGACAGAGTGCCTCCTCAAGTGGGTCCCTGACCCCAGTGTAGCCTAACTGAAAGACACCTCCCAGTAGGGGCTGACAGGCACCTCATATAGGCAGCTGCCCCTCTGGGACAAAGCTTCCAGAGGAAGGATCAGGCAGCAATATTTGCTGTTCTGCAATATTTGCTGTTCTGCAGCCTCTGCTGCTGATACCCAGGCAAACAGGGTCTCGAGTGGGCCTCCAGCAAACTCCAACAGACCTGCAGCTGAGGAGTGTGACTGTTAGAAGGAAAACTAACAAACAGAAAGGAATAGCATAACATCAACAAAAAGGGCATCTACACCAAAACCCCATCTGTAGGTCACCAACATCAAAGACCAAAGGTAGATAAAACCACAAAGGTGGGGAAAAACCAGAGCAGAGAAGGTGAAAATTCTAAAAACCAAAGTGCCTCTTCTCCAAAGGATTGCAGCTCCTCACCAGCAGCAGAACAAAGCTGGACAGAGAATGACTTTGACAAGTTGACAGAAGTAGGTTTGAGAAGGTCAGTAATAACAAAGTTCTCTGAGCTAAAGCAGCATGTTCCAACCCATCACAAGGAAGCTAAAACCTTGATAAGAGGTTAGACGAACGGGTAACTAGAATAAGCAGTGTAGAGAAGACCTTAAATGAGCTGATAGAGCTGAAAACCATGGCATGAGAACTTCGTGACACATGCACAAGCTTCAACAGCAGATTCAATCAAGTGGAAGAAAGGGTATCCGTGATTGAAGATCAAATTATTGAAATAAAACAAAAAGACAAGGTTAGAGAAAAAAGAATAAAAAGGAATGAACAAAGCCTCCAAGAAATATGGGACTACGTGAAAAGACCAAATCTATGTTTGATTGGTGTACCTGAAAGTGACAGAGACAATGGAACCAAGTTGGAAAACACTCTTCAGAATATTATCTGGGAAAACTTCCCCAACCCAGCAAGGCAGGCCAACATTCAAATTCAGGAAATACAGAGAATACCACAAAGATACTCCTCTAGAAGAGCAATCTCAAGACACATAATTGTCAGATTCACCGAGGTTGAAATGAAGGAAAAAATGTTAAGGGCAACCAGAGAGAAAGGTCGAGTTATTCACAAAGGGAAGCACATCAGACTAACGGCGGCTCTCACAGCAGAAACCCTATAAGCCAGAAGAGAGTGGGGGCCAATATTCAACATTCTTAAAGAAAAGAATGCTCAACCCAGAATTTCATATCCAGCCAAACTGAGCTTCGTAAGTGAAGGAGAAATAAAATCCTTTACAGACAAACAAATGCTGAGAGATTCTGTCACCACCCCACCAGGCTTGCCTTACAAGAGCTCCAGAAGGAAGCACTAAACATGGAAAGAAACAACTGGTATCAGCCACTGCAAAAACATGCCAAATTGTAAAGACCATGGATGCTAGGAAGAAACTGAATCAATTAACGTGCAAAATAACTAGCTAACATAATAATCATAGGATCAAATTCACACATAACAATATTCACCTTAAGTGTAAATGGGCTAAATGCCTCAATTAAGAGACACAGACTGGCAAATTGGATAAAAAGTCAAGACCCATCAGTATGCTGTATTCAGGAGACCGATCTCATGTGCAGAGGCACACATAGGCTGAAAATAAAGGGATGGAGGGAGATCTACCAACCAAATGGAAAGAAAAAAAAGGCAGGGCTTGCAATCCTAGTCTCTGATAAAACTGACTTTAAACTACCAAAGATCAAAAGACACAAAGAAAGCCATTACATAATGTTAAAGGGATCAATTCAACAAGAAGAGGTAACTATCTCCTAAATAGATATGTACCCAATACAGGAGGACCCAGATTCATAAAGCAAGTCCTTAGAGACCTACAAAGACACTTAGAATCCCACACAATAATAATGGGAGATTTTAACACCCCACTGTGAATGTTAGACAGATCAACGAGACAGAATGTTAACAAGGATATCGAGGACTTGAACTCACTTCTGCACCAAACAGACCTAATAGGCATCTATAGAACTCTCCACACCAAATCAACTGAATATACATTCTTCTCAGCACCACATTGCAATTACTCTAAAATTGACCACATAATTGGAAGTAAAGCACTCCTCAGCAAATGTAAAAGAACAAAAATCACAACAAACTCTCTCTCAGACCACAGTGCAATCAAATTAGAACTCAGGATTAATAAACTCACTCAAAACCACATAACTATATGGAAACTGAACAACCTGCTCCTGAATGACTACTGGGTACATAACAAAATGAAGGCAGAAATAAAGACGTTCTTTGAAACCAATGAGAACAAAGATACAACGTACCAGAATCTCTGGGACACATTTAAAGCAGTGTGTAGAGGGAAATTTACGTCACTAAATGCCCACAAGAGAAAGCAGGAAAGTTCTAAAATCGACACCCTAACATCACAATTAAAAGTAGTAGAGAAGCAAGAGCAAACAAATTCAAAAGCTAGCAGATGCAAGAAATAAGTAGATCAGAGCAGAACTGAAGTAGATAGAGACAAAAAAACCCTTCAAAAAATCAATGAAACCAGGAGCTGGATTTTTGAAATGATCAACAAAACAGACCAGTAGCAAGACTAATAAAGAAGAAAAGACAGAAGAATCAAATAGTTGCAATAAAAAAAGATAAAGGGGATATCACAACCAATCCCACAGAAATACGAACTACCATCAGAGAATACTACTAACACCTCTATGAAAATAAACTAGAAAATAATGAAGAAATGGATAAATTCCTGGACACATACATCCTCCCAAGACTAAACCAGGAAGAAGTTGAATATCAAAATAGACCAAAAATAGGCTCTGAAACTGAAGCAATAATTAATAGCCTACCAACCAAAAAAAAATCCAGGACCAGACAATTCACACCCAAATTCTACCAGAGGTACAAAGAGGAGCTGGTACCATTCCTTCTGAGAATATTCCAATCAATAGAAAAAAGGGAATCCTCCCTAACTCATTTTATGAGGCCAGAATCATCCTGATACCAAAGCCTGGCAGAGACACAACCAAAAAGGAGAATTTTAGACCAATATCCCTGATGAACATCCATGTGAAAATGCTCAATAAAATACTGGCAAATTGAATCCAGCAGCACATCAAAAAGGTTATCCACCACGATCAAGTTGGCTTCATCTCTGGGATCTAAGATGCTGGTTCAACACATGCATATCAATAAAAGTAATCTGCTCTCAAGACTAATAAAGAAGAAAACATAGAAGAATAAAATAGACGCAATAAAAAATGATAAAGGGGGTATCACCACCAATCCCACAGAAATACAAACTACCATCAGAGAATACTATAAACAACTCTATGCAAATAAACAGGAAAATCTAGAAGAAATGGATAAATTCCTGGACTCATACACCCTCCGAAGACTAAACCAGGAAGAAGTTGAATCCCTGAATAGACCAATAACAGGCTCTGACATTGAGGCAATAATTAATAGCCTACCAACCAAAAAAAAAGTCCAGGACCAGATGGATTCACAGCCGAATTCTACCAGAGGTACAAGGAGGAGCTGGTACCATTCCTTCTGAAACTATTCCAATCAATAGTAAAAGAGAGAATCCTCCTTACCTCACTTTATGAGGCCAACGTCCTCCTGATACCAAAGCCTGGCAGAGACACAACAAAAAAAGAGAATTTTAGACCATTATCTCTGATGAACATTGATGCAAAAATTCTCAATAAAATACTAGCAAACCGAATCCAGCAGCACATCAAAAAGCTTATCCACCATGATCAAGTGAGCTTCATCCCTGGGATGCAAGGCTGGTTCAACATATGCAAATCAATAAATGTAATCTAGCATATAAACAGAACCAAAGACAAAAACCACATGATTATCTCAACAGATGCAGAAAAGGCCTTTGACAAAATTCAGCAACACTTCCTTTCTAAAAAACTCTCAATAAATTTGGTATTCTCCATAAGAGCTATTTATGACAAACCCACAGCCAATATCATACTGAATGGGCAAAAACTGGCACAAGACAGGGATGCCCTCTCTCACCACTCCTATTCAACATAGTGTTGGAAGTGCTGGCCAGCGCAATCAGGCAGGAGAGAGAAATAAAGGGTATTCAATTAGGAAAAGAGGAAGTCAAATTGTCCCTGTTTGCAGATGACATGATTGTATGTTTAGAAAACCCCATCATCTCAGCCCCAAATCCCCTTAAGCTGATAAGCAACTTCAGCAAAGTCTCAGGATACAAAATCAATGTGCAAAAATCACAAACATTCTTATACATCAATAACAGAGAGCCAAATCATGAGTGAACTCCCATTAACAATTGATTCAAGGAGAATAAAATATCTAGGAACCCAACTTACAAGGGATGTAAAGGACCTCTTCAAGGAGAACTACAAACCACTGCTCAAGGAAATAAAAGAGGACACAAACAAATGGAAGAACATTCCATGCTCATGGATAGGAAGAATCAATATCGTGAAAATGGCCATGCTGCCCAAGGTAATTTATAGATTCAATGCCATCCCCATCAAGCTACCAATGAGTTTCTTCACAGAATTGGAAAAAACTACTTTAAAGTTCATATGGAACCAAAAAAGAGCCCACATTGCCAAGACCATCCTATGTCAAAAGAACAAAGCTGGAGGCATCATGCTACCTGACTTCAAACTATGCTACAAGGCTACAGTAACCAAAACAGCATGGTCCTGGTACCAAAACAGAGATATAGACCAATGGAATAGAACACAGTCCTCAGAAACAATACCACACATCTACAACCATCTGATCTTTGACACACCTGACAAAAACAAGAAATGGGGAAAGGATTCCCTATTTAATAAATGGTGCTGGGAAAACTGGCTAGCCACATGTAGAAAGCTGAAACTGGATACCTTCCTTACACCTTATACAAAAATTAATTCAAGATGGATTAAACACTTAAATGTACCTATAACCATAAAAAGCCTAGAAGAAAACCTAGGCAATATCATTCAGGACAAAGGCATGGGCAAGGACTTCATGTCTAAAACACTGAAAGCAATGGCAACAAAAGCCAAAATTGAGAAATGGGATCTACTTAAACTAAAGAGCTTCTACGTAACAAAAGAAACTACCATCAGAGTGAACAGGCCACCTATAGGATGGGAGAAAATTTTTGCAATATTCCCCTCTGACAAAGGGCTAATATCCAGAATCTACAAAAACTCAAACTAATTTACAAGAAAAAAACAACCCCATCAAAAAGTGGGCAAGGACATGAACAGACACTTCTCAAGACATACATGTTGCCAACAGACACATGAAAAAATGCTCATCATTACTGGTCATCAGATAAATGCAAATCAAAACCACAATCCTCAAAACTACATATCTCGCCAGTTCAGATAGCGATCATTAAAATGTCAGGAAACAACAGATGCTGGAGAGGATGTGGAGAAACAGGATTGCTTTCACACTGTTGGTGGGAGTGTAAATTAGTTCAACCATTGTGGAAGAGAATGTGGTGATTCCTCAAGGATCCAGAACTAGAAATACTATTTGACCCAACCATCCCATTACTGGGTGTATACCCAAAAGATTATAAATCATGCTACTATAAAGACACATGCACACATATGTTTATTGTGGCACTATTCACAATAGCAAAGACTTGGAACCAACCCAAATGTCCATCAATGATAGACTGGATTAAGTAAATGTGGCACATATACACCATGGAATACTATGCAGCCATAAAACAGGATGAGTTCATGCCCTTTGCAGGGACATGGATGAAGCTGGAAACCATCATTCTGAGTAAACTATCACAAGGACAGAAAACCAAACACTGCATGTTGTCACTCACAGGTGTGAATTGAACAGTGAGAACACTTGGATACAGAGCAGGGAACGTCACACACCGGCACCTGTCAGGGGGTGGGGGGCTGGTAGAGGTATATAGCATTAGGTGAAACACCTAATGTAAATGACGAGTTGATGGGTACAGTAAACCAACATGGCACATGTGTACCTATGTATCAAACCTGCACGTTGTGCACATGTACCTTAGAACTTAAAGTATAATAATAATAATAACAATAATAAAAGGGTTAAGACTGTAAATTCTATGCTATATATACTTTACTACAATAACATTTTCCAAGGCCTGATGCAGTGGCTCATGTCTGTAATTCCATGTACTTGGGATGCTGAGGTGGGAGGATCACTTGAGACCAGGTGTTTGAGACCAGCCTGAGAAACACAGCAAAACCCTCTCTCTACAAAATTTTTTAGAAATTAAAAATTTCCCAAAAGGGAAACACAGAAAAAAATCCAGGACTACAGGAGAAACAATCTGCGCCCCGTACCTACCTTACTGCCATCTTTTAGAACATCACAAACTAAATTCAGGATGGCACTGGGAAACCCTAAGCCACAATTCATAAATAACACTTGGCAGCAATCTTCTTTCAGTACCATCATGACAGCTGCCTCTGAGGCAGTTGCTACATTTCCTGCCTCCCACTTCTGCTTCTTGGGTTACACTTACCCTCACAACCTCTCTTTCCCACTCTGCCAGCATACTGAACGCTTCTCACCAACAACTTCCTTCCAATCCACCCATCCTGGTGAAAATCCTCGGTCTAAATTTATGTCCCTATCTTACTGAATAACCTATGTCTAGAACAGGACTCTCAACACTGTGCTGCTTTAGGTGATACCTCCAGCTTGACGACACTGTTTGAATAGTGAGTCTGAAATATGGGAATTGACTCAAAGAAGCACACTTAATATTAAGTCTTTAGTTTGCCTTTATTCTGGTTCTGTGTGATCATAAGCAATATACCACTCGGAGCTCAGCATCCTCATTGATAAGATAGGAATATCAGTCTTCCTCGAAGGGTTCTTTTTTAGGATTAAATAAGACTAACATGTGGAACATATCTAGTACATAATAGAATCTAAGTAAACTTTAGTTACCTTCCCCTTCTTGATAACATGTTAATACCAGAAATTGGGATGCTGGGGTAGGGGTGGCCCTGCATTTCTAGCATTTTGAGGATGACATCAGGCAGACAACCTTACCTTCAGACATGTTAATATTTGTGCCTCTGCCAAACACTAATCCTGGGATGAAGGGAGGATGGATTTGTCTTATTATGGCACCCTTCTGTTCTTCTGCACTTAAGGCCATTGTATTTAGAAAAAATATCCTCCAGTGAATAGTTTTGTGAATCAACTACTTCACAGTTTCAAAACAAACCATTACATCTTTTGAGTAAAGCTGAGTTTTCTTTCATTTTTATTTATTTGTTTATTTTTTGAGACGGAGTCTCCCTCTGTCACCCAGGCTGGAGTGCAGTGGTGAGATCTCGGCTCACTGCAATCTCTGCCTGGGTTCAAGTGATTCTCCTGCCTCAGCTTCCTGAGTAGCTGGGATTACAGGTGCATGCCACCTCCTCTGGCTAATTTTTGTATTTTTAGTAGAGACGGTGTTTCACTATGTTGGTCAGGCTGGTCTCAAACTCCTGACCTCGTGATCCACCCACCTCGGCCTCCCAAAGTGCTGGGATTACAGGTGTGAGCCACCGTGCCTGGCCTGAGTTTTCATATATCTTATATACTGAGCTTGCTTAGAATAAGACACAGTTCTAAAATAGACGACCACAATATCAAGGAAGTGGAATTACTCTTCTTCCAGGCAAGGCACCATTTATTCATAAATGTATCCATTCAATGTTTATTATGTGCCACTATAAGCCAACCCTGGGGATACAGAGTTGGAAAAACCATGGTTCCTACCCACAAGGAACTCACAGTCTAGTGAGGGAGACAGAGAAGTAATTAGACAATTACAATACAGTGTACTAGGTGCTGTGATTGAGGGGAATTTTAGGAACAGGTTGGTAGGAGGCAACATCTGAGTTGTCTTGAAGTTCATGTATGAGATATAAAAACTCATTCCATTGCTATTATTATTTTTTCTAGGATTGCATATACATATGTAAATTCATAGAAAAACCTCTGGAAGGATCACACCAAACTAGACATTTATAGTCAACAAGTATTTCCTAGATCCCTACCATGTGCCAGGTGCCTTTCTAGGCACTTGGGATATATCACTGAACACAACAGACCAAGATCCCTGCCCTTGTTGGTTGGGGCTTATATTTTAGCAGAGGGAGACACACAGTAAAAAGTAACTTAAATAAGTAAAATATGTATTGTATGTTGTAAGGTGATCAGTGCTATGAAAGAAAAAAGAAAAAGTTTAGTAGAGATAGAGAGTACTTGGGGAAAGGTAGTTAGGCTGCAGTATTAAATGCGGTGATCATAGTTGACCTCCTTGAGATGGTGGAAGTTGAGTAGAGACTGGAAGTAGGTGAGGAAACTAGCCAAGTGAATATCTGGGGAAATAGTGTTCCAGGCAGGGACAAGAATTAAAGAAAGGCCCTAAAGCAGACATGCGGTTGACATGTTGGAGAAACAGCAAGGTCACTAATGCTGGAGCCGAGTGAATGAGGGATAGAACAAGAGGAGGTGAGGTTAGAGAGTTTAAAGGAAAAGCATCCTGATGAAGAATGCAATTTCATTTACAATAGCCTTGAAAAACCAAAATACCTAGGAATACATCTAACCAAGAAGGTGAAAGGTCTCTACAATGAGAACTAAAAAACACTGATAAAAGAAATCACAGACAATGTAAACAAATGGAAAAACTGATTGGAGTGATCAATGCCATTAAAATGGCCACACCACTCAAAGCACTCTACAGATTCAACACAATTCCTAACACGTTACCAATGTCTTTCTCCACAGAATTAAGAAAAAACCTATTCTACAATACATATGGATCCAAAGAAAGAGCCTGAATAGCCAAACCAATTCTGAAAGAATAAAGCTGGAGGCATCACATTACTGGACTGCAAACTATACTACAAGGCTACAGTAACCAAAGCAGCATGGTATTGGTGCAGAAATGGATACATGGAACAATGGAACAGAATGGAGAACCCAGAAACAAAGCCACACACCTACCCCCAACTGATCTTTGACAAAGTTGACAAAATAAACCATGGGGAAAGGACACCCTATTCAATAAATGGTGCTGGGATAGCTGGCTAGCTACATGCAGAAGAATGAAACTGGACCACTGCCTCACACTATATAGAAAAATGAAGTCAAGACAAGTTAAACATTTAAATGTAAGACCTCAGACTATAAAAATCTTAGAAGAAAACCTAGGAAAATTCTTCTGGACATTGGCCTAGGTAAAGAACTCATGACTAAGACCTCAAAAGCAAATGCAACAAAAACAAAAATTGACAAGTGGGACCTAATTAAGCCAAAGATGTTCTGCATAGCAAAAGAAACCATCAACAGAATAAACAGACAACCTACAGAATGGGAGAAAATATTTGCAAACTGTGCATTCGACAAAGGACTAATATCCAGAATCTATAAGGAACTTAAACAAATCAATGAGAAAAATCAGCCCCATTAGAGTGTGGGCAAAGGACATGAACAGACACTTCTCAAAAAGGCAAACAAGTGGCCAAAAAAAATCTCAATATCACTAATTATCAGAGAAATGCAAACCAAAACCACAATGAGATGATATCTCACACCAGTCAGAATGGCTGTTATGAAAGACTAAAAATAACAGATGCTGGTGAGGCTGGGGAGAAAAGGGAATGCTCATACACTATTGGTGGGAATTTAAGTTAGTTCAACCGCTGTGAAAAGCAGCTTGGAGATTCCTCAAAGAACTAAGAATAGAACTACCATTCAACCCAGCAATCCCATTCCTGGACATAAACCCGAAGCAAAATAAGAAATCATTATATAAAAAGACACACTTGTATGCTCATTGCAGCACTACTGAAAATAGCAAAGTCATGGAGTCAACCGAGGTGCCCATCAATAGTGGATCAGATAAAGAAAATGTGATACATATACATCATGGAATACTATGTGGCCATAAAAGGAATGAGATCATGTCCTTTGCAGCAACATGAATGCATCTGAAGGCCATTATCCTGAGTCAATTAATGCAGCAACAGAAAATCAAATACTGCATGTTCTCACTTATAAGTGGGAGCCAAACAATGGGTACACATGGACATAAAGGTGAATACAATACACACTGGGGATGCCAGAATAGAATATTCATCAGTAAAAACAAATACATATTGAAGTTTGGGATATGATGAAGATGGCATCTTAAATTGGTTGGAGAAAAGGTGAATAATTCAGTAAACAGTTGGGACAACCAGGTAGCCGTATGAAAAAAATAAAGTAGATTCATACTTCACACTGTACACCAGGATAAACCAGAGGGGAATCAATTTTTTAAATGTAAAACGTAATAATAAAAAGCACTTAAAAGCAACGTGGAAGAATTCCTTTCTAACTTTAGAGCTCCAGGGAAAGCCTTCCTAACTGTGATTCAAGATTCAAATGCTGCAAAGGATGCCCTAGAATTCCATAAAAGACCAGTAGAAAAATGGGCAAGCCTCATCATCACTGGTCATTAGAGAAATGCAAATCAAAACCACAATGAGATACCATCTCATGCCAGTTAGAATGGCAATCATTAAAAAGTCAGGAAACAACAGACGCTGGAGAGGATATGGAGAAATAGGAACACTTTTATACTATTTACAATGACACCCATAGGCTCAAAATAAAGTGACTGAGAAAGATCTACCAAGCAAATGGAAAACAGAAAAAAGCAAAGATTGCAATCCTAGTTTCGGACAAAGAAGACTTTAAAGCGACAAAGATCAAAAAAGACAAGGAAGGGCACTACATAATGATACAGAGTTCAATTCAACACGAAGATCTGACTATGCTGAACATATCTGCACCCAATATAGGAACACCCACATTAATAAAGCAAGTTCTTAGAAATCTTCAAAGAGACTTAGACTCCCACATAATAATAGCGGGAGACGTTACCACCCTGCTGACAATATTAGACAAATCATCGAGACAGAAAATTAACAAAGACACTCAGGACCTGACCTCAGTGCTGAATAAAATGGACCTGATAGACATCTACAGAACTCTCCACCCCAAAACAACAGAATGTACATTCTTCTCCTTGCCACATGGCACATACTCTAAAACTGATCACATAATCAGAAGTAAAACACTCCTCAGAAAATGCAGAAGAACTGAAATAAAAATAAACAATCTCTTGCACCACAGCACAATCAAATTAGAAATCAAGACGAAGAAATTCACTCTAAATCGCACGACTACATGGAAGTTGAATAATTTGCTCCTGAATGACTTTTGGGTAAATAATAAAGTAAAGGCAAACATCAAAAAGTTTTTTGCAACTAATGAGAAGAAAAGATACAACATATCAGAATCTTTGGGACACAGTTATGGCAATCAATGTTAAGAGGGAAATTTATAGCACTAAATGCCCACATCAAAAGTTAGAAATATCTCAATTTGACAACCTAACATCACTACTAAAAGGACTAGAGAACCAAAAGCAAACCAATCCCAAAGGTAGCAGAAGACAACAAATAAACAAAATCAGAACTGAACCAAAGGAGACTGAGACACAAAAAGCCATAAAAAGATTAACAAATCCAGGAGCTGTTTATTTTAAATTAATAAAATAGGCCACTAGCTAGACTAATAAAGGAGAAAAGAGGAAAGATTCAAATATATACAATCAAAAATGACAAAGGGAATATTATCACTGACCCCATGGAAATACAAGTAACCATCAGAGAATACTATGAGCACCTCTATGCACACAAATTAGAAAATCTAGAAGAGATGGATAAATTCCTGGACCCGTACACCCTCCCAAGACTGAACTAGAAAAAAGTTGGATCCTTGAACAGACCAATAATGAGTTGGAAATTGAGTCTGTACCACACAGCCTAAAAAAAAAAAAAAAAAAAAAAAAAAAAGAAGCCCAGGACAAGACAGATTCATGGCTGAATTCTATTAGATGTACAAAGAAGAGCTGGTACCATTCCTGCAGAAACTATTCTAAATAATTGAGGAGAAAGGACTCCTCTCTAACTTATTCTATGAGGCCAACATCATCCTGATATCAAAACCTGGCAGGGACACATACAAAAACAAACAAACAAACAAACAAACAAACAAAAACCACTTCAGGCCAATGTCCTTGATGAACATAGATGCAAAAATCCTTAACAGAATACTGGCAAACCAAATCTAGCAACACATCAAAAAGTTTACCCAACACAATCAACTAGGCTTTATTTCTCGGATGCAAAGTTGTTTCAACATGTGCAAATCAATAGATATAGTTCATCATATAAACAGAACTAAAGATGAAAACCACGTGATTATCTTGACAGATGTGGAAAAGGCTTTTGATAAAATTCAACAATCCTTCTTGTTAAAAATCTCTTGATATACTAGGTATTGAAAGAACATACATCAAAATAATGAGACATCTTTGAAAAACCCACAGCAAACGTCAGACTGAATGGACGAAAGCTGGAAGCATTCCCCTTGAAAACTGGCACAAGACAAGAATGCCCTATCTCACCACTCCTATTTAACATGTTATTGGAAGTCCTGGCCAGAGCAAACAGGCAAGAGAAATAAAGAGCATCCAAATAGGAAGGGAGGAAGTCAAACAATCCCTGTGTGCAGATGACATGATCCTCTATCTAGAAAACCCCATAGTGTCAGCCCAAAAGCTTCTTAAGCTAATAAACAACTTCAGCAGTGTCTCAGGATATAAAATCAATATACAAAAATCACTAGCATTCCTATACACCAACAACAGTCAAGACGAGAGCCGAATCAGGAACAAACTCCTATTCATAATTGCCACAGAAAGAATAAAATACCTAGGAATACAGGTAATCAGAAAAGTGAAAGATCTCTACAAAAAGAACTACAAATCACTGCTCAGAGAAATTACAGATGACATAAACAAATGGAAAAACATTCCATGCTCATGGATAAGAAGAATCAATATCAATAAAATGGCCATACTGTCCAAAGTAATTTATAGATTCAATGGTATTCGTATGAAGCTACCACTGACATTCTTCACAGAACTAGAGAAATTGTTTTAAAATTCATCTGGAACCCAAAAAGAGCCCAAAAAGACAAGCCAACGATAAGAAAAAAGGACAAAGCTGGAGGCAACATGGTACCCAACTTCAAACTATACTATAGGGCTACAGTAACAGCATGTTACTGGTACAAAAACAGACACATAGACCAATGGAATCGGATAGAGAGCCCAGAAATAAGGCTGCACACCTACAACTATCTGATCTTCAACAAAGCTGGCAAAAAAAAGCAATGGGGAAATGATTCCTTATTCAATAAATGGTGCTGGGATAACTGGCTAACCATATACAGAAGATTGAAACTGAACCCCTTCCTTACACCATAACTAATACCAATCCTACTGAAGCTATCTCAAAAAATAGAGGAGAAGGGAATACTTTCAAACTAATCCTGCAAGGCCAGTATTACCCTGATACCAAAACCAGAAAAAGACACATCAGAAAAGAAAACTATAGGCTAATATCTCTGATGAATATTGGTAAAAATCCCCAACAAAATACTAGCAAGCTGAATTCAACAATACAATAGAAAGATCATTCATCATGACCAAGTTGGATTTATCCCTAGGATGCGAGGATGGTTCAACATATGCAAATCAATCACCTTGATACATCATATCAACAGAATGAAGGATAAAACTATATGATCATTTGAATTGGTGCTGAAAAACATTTGATAAAATTCAATATCCCTTCATGATAAAAACCCTCACAAAAACTGGAGATAAAAGAAACATGAGAGACCCACAGCTAGTATCATACTGAATGGAGAAAAACAGAAAGACTTTCCTCTAAGATCTGGAACATGACAAGGATGCCCACTTTCACCACTGTTATTCAACATAGTACTGGATGTTCTAGCTAGAGCAATCAAACAAGAGAAAGATATAAAGGGCATCCAAATTGGAAAGGAAAAGGTCAAAGTATTCTTCTTTGCTGATGACATTATCTTATATTTGCAAAAACCCAAAGACTCCACCAGAAAACTATTAGAACCAATAAATTCAGTAAACTTAC